>NW_024412453.1:14890116-14895067 GCF_014898765.1 Herpailurus yagouaroundi | reverse complement strand
GAAAGGGAAAAAGGAAGTGGCCAGGAGATACAGCAGGTAGAAGAAAGTCAGCCAAGATACAACGTGCCCACTCTGTAGTCTTACTGGAGCAAGGAGCACACTGGAAGTTTCTGCCTGGCTCAGTAGAGAATAGTCCCCACCTATCAGGCCCTACAAATGCTTCGGAGAGAGCCCACCTTCTCCCCATGCTGGACACAGGACCTAGGTAGGAGTGCTCACCGTACAGAGTCCCCATTGCCCTCTGGCAGAAAGCTACTGCTGGCTTAGGTTGTTCCCCCCCATCTCCATCAGTAACCACCCACCCCCATGTAATTTATTTATCTATTCATTCTCTCTACCCAGATTTCCATAAACTCCTCCAACCCCATAGTGTATTCAGATGGAAATAAATGAGTTTAATTACTTAAAGTAAATTTGGAATTCAGGGGCGATGGCACTCCATTCTGCATGTGAGCCCAGCCACAGAAGGAAGTGTAAAATATTCAAGCCTTTGAAAGATTGCAACCACTGGGCTTGGCAGACACAGGCATGTTGCCTCCCTTCCTGGATGGGCTCCCGAGCTGAGTGGAAGAGATTGGCTCTTCATTCTTTCCTAGCTCTAGCTGGGGAGCAGGGACAGAGGCAGCCTTGGCCAGGATTCTCCCCTTCCCTCTTCCCAGAGGGCTCCTTGTGAGGCCTGGGCCGGCTTCCACATTAACCTCTCTAGGCTTGCTGGAGCAGCTGATAATTTCACTCTGCACCCAGTGATGCATGTAAGCCATCAGAAAATCTATAACCAGGCTGGGGGAAATGGCTGCTAAGGTCGTGGTAATGGGCCAGTTTAGGGGAGACGTCCAGGGAAGGGTAATTTACAATTTAAATAAGAAAAATAATAAACTCTAAATTAACAAAAGGAAGAATTCTATGGCTGTGTAGGAGGAGGGCCTTTCTTTCTGAACTTCCCCTTCTATAAGTTACTAAACTGGTCTGAGAGCCTCCAGTGTGGCTCACGGGGGACTTTTGGCAGCCCTCAGAACAAGGCTGGGAGGGACCCCACCGAGTGAGAAGGAGGCTCTGGACAGCCAAATTGTAACAGGAACCTTCTGTTTCATCCCAGCTCAGGCAAAGGCCTGGAGGGGGAGGGGTGTGCATGGGATCAGAGCATCTGCCCTAATGTCCCACCTGAAGAGGATGACTGTGAATTCAGACCCAGATCCTCTGTCCCCAGAGTCAGTTCTTAATCACCATGACCTCCTATATTTCCCATAGGGACCCTCTGAGACCTCCCTGGTGTTCCCACCATCCTAGGAACATCCTGATTGTGTGAGTCTGTCTTAATGGTTTTTTTTACCAGGAGCTTATGACTGGAGATACTGTCCTCCTTCTCCAGGACTGTAATGATTCTGTGAGTCCCAGGGATTGGGGGCAGGGCCAGTGTCTGGCTGGAAGGTTCTCCTTTGCAGATACTAGGAACGCGGTAAAGATGAGAGCTTTCTTTAGGCAAAACCACAAGGTATCCATGTTGGTGCCAGGGACCTTTTCTTTCTTCTCATGTATTCTTGGCTCTTTCAGCCATAAGTCTGGGACTCTCCTGTCACCTGATGCCCATCAGCACAGACTCCCATTGAAGCTGGTCTTCCATACCGTCCTGCTGTTTTCCTGTCTCCTTGAAAACTTGCCTCTCCTGAGTACCAGCCGTCAGAACCCACCCCCCCCACCATGGCAGGCAAACCTCTATGAGTTAAGGGTTACCCCCATAGTGCCTACCACCTGCACACGAATGTTCACAACAGCAGTGTTTACACGATGGAAACAGCTCAAGTAATGAGTGGATAAACAGAATTGTGGCTCTCAGGAGAATATTATTCAGCCATAAAACGGCACAAAGCTCTGATTCATGCTACAACATGGATGAACCTTGAGAACGTGATGCTAAGTGAAAGAAACCAGACCCAAAAGATCACATGTTACATGATTCCATTTCCAGAATAAGGAAATCTATGGACACAGAATGTAGTAGTTGCCTGAGGTGGGGAGGGACAGTGGGGAGTGACTGCTGATGGGTATGGGTTTTCCTTTCTGGGTGATGAAAATGTTCAAGGCTTAAATGTACTAAATGCTAATGAATTCCATGCTTTAAAATGGTTAATTTTATGTTTTGTGTGTGTGGAGAGAGAGAGAGGGAGGGAGGGAGGGAGGGAGAGAGAGAGAGAGAGAGAGAGAGAGAGAGAGGGAGAGAGAGAGAAGGGCCAGCATGTGAGCAGCAGGTTTCCTTCTCAGTCTCTCAGGTCTGCTCCACCCTTTTCCCTGAAAGGCGAGCCTTAGAGCCTTCTGTGGTCGTGCATCAGCACAGACCTCCACACAGCTGTCTCTGCTGCCTCATCTCAACTCAGGCAGTGTTCACTCTCACAAATTAAAATTCTGAATCTGGTGAGCCAAACTCCTCTTTCCTTAGGTCATTCATAGAATATGCATCAGGCCTTCTCTACCTTCCCACCTGTTGTTCTGCTCACCTGGGGAGCAGGGCTGTGAAACTGGGTGCCCTGCTCACTTGGGGTGGTATTCTAACTTAATGAGCTGGGAATTGGACTAACAGAACAAAATTAAACTCTGATGAGATATCAGGTCTTTCCAAGCCATACAGTGTTCTCCTTCGTAGTGAAAGGAGAAGGCGAGAATGTGAGAACAGCGTACCCTTTCCAAACCCCTGCTACTTGACATTTCATGTACATACAGTTAATCATATGACACTTCTGCAGGACGAGGTTTGTGAACTCTACTGCCGCTGCTTACCAACACCACACCTTGCACTAGAAATCTTATTTCTAAAATGCTCATGGCCAGTATAGTGGAGGAAGCCTGAGGTTTTTAACCAGGGCAAGGGGCCACCTCCCCAGGTTGTCTTTGGAAATGTGTGGTGAAATTTGGGGGTTTTACATGGACTAGGGGTGCTTTTGGAATTAAGTGTAGGGGGAGAAGGGTATAGGGATGCTAAAAATATTTGGAAGAGCAAAAATGACCCACACAATAATTATCCCCTTCCAAAATGTCCGTAACCCCTATAAAAAAGAATGGCGGATTCTACTGCACCTCTGATTCTAGCACTAGTCGTGTGACTGTGACCTTGGGTGAAAATCACTTAAACCTCACTCTTTTTATTTTTGTAATGGCTGTACCCACAGTATACAAATCAGATCTTTTGAGGTCTACAAAAATTTTCATCCATGTTGTAGATTACTGACAGTGGTTTTTTTCTCTGAAAGGAGTCTATGGGTTCTTCAAGTTTGAGAAACTCAAGATAAATGGTAGTCTTATTTTTAACAACAATAATATGAAAACAGTTATGGAGTGATTGCTTGTTTTATAAATCCTCAGAGCAGCCTCTTAAGTTAGATATTTTTATTAGTCCCATCTTGCAGAGGTGGTTTATACAATTTAGGCGAGCTAGTAGGCGGTAAGTTGGGATGTCAATATATGCAGTCACTCCATAATCCAAACTCTTAGCCACCAAACCCATGTCCCCAAATTTGATTTTCCTCAATGTCTTCATTTATTTTTACAGTATCCATATACCAGCATGATGTTAAGCTGTATTTTCATACACTAGCTCTATTATTCATGTAATATTTTAAAATTGACTTAATCTTAACTGAAACGTACTTAAATTGGAAGCTGTTATTTTTCTTGAAACACAAGGAAAACAAAACAGTGTTACGAAATTCTGTGCAGATTCATAATGTATATGCAAGTGTGTGGCTTGCCCTGTCTTTGTCAAAAGGGAAGAAAAGAAAGTGTTAGGAATTAAAAATATTATATGTAACAAACTGAGACTTTTTGCTTGATGGATTCCAAAATATTGGCAAAAAATTAAATTTAAAAATAAAATTAAATCTAAAAAATAACAATTAAAATTCTTACCATAGGTAGCAATTTGTTTATGCCATCTATAAATGATCACCTACGAATGATCTAAAATCTTTTCCTGGGGCACCTGGGTGGCGCAGTCGGTTAAGCGTCCGACTTCAGCCAGGTCACGATCTCGCGGTCCGTGAGTTCGAGCCCCGCGTCAGGCCCTGGGCTGACGGCTCGGAGCCTGGAGCCTGTTTCCGATTCTGTGTCTCCCTCTCTCTCTGCCCCTCCCCCGTTCATGCTCTGTCTCTCTCTGTCCCAAAAATAAATAAACGTTGAAAAAAAAATAAAAAAATAAATAAAATCTTTTCCTTAAGTACCACTGATGGGAATCCCTATAATTTTCCATATCCATTCATGTACTTCTCAGCTATCAGATTCCAGCCCTCTAACTTTTTTATCATGCCCTCATTCCATTGTGGTTCAGCCCAATCAAAACAACCCAGCTGCCTCCTTGGCTGGCCTCAATCCCCATACTATAGACCGCCATTTTGGTCCCACAGTTGTCTGACCAGCTCCTTCCCACCCTGGCTTTGGAAGGTTAGAAGTCTTTTGTTTTTCCTCCTTTTCAATTACAAAAGCCTGTTTGAACAGCCTCTGTGACAGCTCATGTTCAAACAAGCTTTTGTAATTGAAAACAGAGCTTGCAATGTGGCTGCAGGGACGCTAGCCTCAAAAGGAGGAGATGCGGAGCAAGCTGTGAGCTGGTCCCCGAGGCCACTTTCAAAGTGTTTAAAGCTTCCTTCCAATTAAAAAAAAAAAATGGAAAGAAAGAAAATCCTGTTTAAACACACAGTCCAGACTGACGGGCTTGGGTGACTGAAAATGGAGATTTGGACCCAGGGACCGGGTGTTGTCTTGGGAAGGAGTTGATGGAGGGCATTGCTTCCTGCTGGGCATTTTCACCCATCCTTGGAGTCCCTCTTGCCATTATTTTAAGGGGTCTCTGAGGTTGAATGCACAGGTCTCTCCAGCTTCATTCAAGTTTATACCCACATTCAAGTTTATTCAACCTTCCTTCCTTCCTTCCTTCCTTCCTTCCTTCCTTCCTTCCTTCCTTCCT
>NW_024412453.1:14882105-14890106 GCF_014898765.1 Herpailurus yagouaroundi | reverse complement strand
CCTTCCTTCCTTCCTTCCTTCCTTCCTTCCTTCCTTCCTTCCTTCCTCCCTCTTTCTCTCTTTCCTTCTTTCTCTCTTTCTCTCTTTCTCTCTTTCTCTCTCTTCTCTCTCTCTTCAAGCTTTGCAAATGCAGTCTTCAAGAGCAATGCTTCAGAAAAGAGAATTCCACCTGCATGACCTTGGATACTTATTTAACCTCTTTGGGACTTAGTTTCCTTGCCAGTGAAACAGCATCACATTAGCGTTTGTCTTAGGAGATTGTTTTGAAGATTAAAGGAGGTAATCTATTTAAATTACCTTTTACCACATTGCAAGGCAAAGTGTCAGTGTGTGATAATGTTTAGTTTTTCTTACTGTTAATAGCAGTATTAATGGTAATAGTACAATTAAGTGAAATATTTTATAGTGGTTAAGATTATAGATTTTGGTTTCAGATTGGTCTGGCCTAACCTGCATGAACCTCTGTTTCTTTTGTCTTAAGATGGAAATGATGGTATATCCCTGTCCTGCCACACACACAAACATACACATAACTATGTGCCCCACACTGGGATTGGGTGTGAACAGGACTAAGAACAGACCAGAGGGGGTAAGACTGGAAGATAGGTAGGTAGAAGAGTCAAGAAAAGGAAGAATAACTTTTAATGAGTGTGGGAGAAGGTGGTAAGACGTGAAGCACAGGGTGCCATTTGAGCAGAGCACCACGAGGATGCGCAGAGGCAATGGCAGTGTCGTGGGTGGAGATGACCTCCCAGGAATGACTTGCATTTCAGTGTGGCTGGAGAATGGGCAGGAGAAGGGCACACATGTGGGGATGCAGGGTGAGAGGGTGGGCTGGAAGGTGGCCACAGGAGCATCCATGTTAGTCTTTTATTTGCCAGGGACAGAAACCCACTACCAAATAGCTTCAACCTGTTAAAAAACAAAACTCACCTAAATAAACGTGAATATCTAATTGTCTTTATTAATTGATTCCTGAATCAGGCAGCATACCACTGAGCAAGTAGAGAAGAGCTCCAAAGAGCTACAGAAGGGGAAAGGTTTTAAAGGCAGGACAAGGAAGTCATCAACAGAAAAAAGGGGATTATTTCAGGGGAGGTCACCTTCCTCTGGGGACAAAAGGGTCTTAGAGGTGGATTACCTAGCTTCCTTTGGAGGATAGAGAGTGCCTGTGTGACAGATTGACCAGAAAGTTCTTGAGTGAATGGTTAAGACATATTTCTGGCGGAGGTTGAAAGTATGATTCGGTTAGATACCAAGCCTGGATTTGGTGACTTGGCATAAATGATGCCGTTTTCGGCCTGTGGTTTTCTTTTTAACAAAAGAAAGAAGAATGAATGGATGGTGGGATGGATGGATGGATAGATAGACGAGTGAATGAATTAAATAAAAAGAGAAATAAGTTACTCTGTCCTAGGGTAGTCTGTCTGCAGGCTCAGTACAATCAAAAGGCTCAAATGATATAATTAGGACTCTTCTCCCTTCGCTCGCAAGGCTGCTCTTCCAAACTGATTTCATTAGTAGGCTCCATCTCTGTACCCCTTCAACTCTAGGTACATCATCCTTACCGCTTATAGCTTCAGTGGAAAGAGAAAAAACACTCCTTTCTGGAAGCTTCTGCTAATCTGCCTTGGGTCAGCGTGGGTCATTTAGCCATCCAGGTACCAAGCGCTGACACCGAGAAGAGAGGGCATTTTGAATTGACTAAATAAGCCTTACCTGCTCCTCATTACAACTGGACATGGAACCCTTGTCTGAACCACAGAGGCTTGAGTAAGGGGAGAACAATTGCACAGGAGAGGAAATCAGGGGGCTGTTAACAGAGAAGGAAAGTGGTTTCCGGAAAAACCATAGGTGGCCACTGCAGCCTTGCTTGCCCAGCTCCATTTTGACTTGCTTATGTAGGCCATGGGGAGGGAGAGCATGTTAAATTTGTGAGCTGTCGAGTCTGAAAAAGAGATTAAAGACCCAAGATCAATCTGAGGCCATTAAAATGGTCCAAATGGCAGCTTTCAAGATCAAAGGGATCAGGCAGAGGGAGATCCAAGTTTTGTGGGGCCTGAAGATTATACAATTTGGTGCCTATTTGTGTTGGGCATAATTCTAAAATGGCCCACAGAGATTTCTCACCCCTGTCACGTACTGTGATGTCTACCTGCCTATTCCTTGGGACTGGGAATATGATGGATTTTAGTGCTGTGATTAGATTGCTGGCCTTAAGGGGCGCCTGGGTGGCGCAGTCGGTTAAGCGTCCGACTTCAGCCAGGTCACGATCTCGTGGTTCGTGAGTTCGAGCCCCGCGTCGGGCTCTGGGCTGATGGCTCAGAGCCTGGAGCCTGTTTCCGATTCTGTGTCTCCCTCCCTCTCTGCCCCTCCCCCATTCATGCTCTGTCTCTCTCTGTCCCAAAAATAAATAAACGTTGAAAAAAAAATTTAGATTGCTGGCCTTAAGATAGGAAGATAATATGGCTGACCTAATCACAAGTCCATTAAAAGCAGAGAAGTTTCTCCAGTTGATTGGAAAGGAGGAGCTCAGATTTAACAAGAAGGATTTGATGCACTATCACCGTCGTGAGGATGCAGGGGCCCATGTGGTAGGAGGGGACTACCTCAGTCTGAAGTGACTGAGAGCTACCTCCAGCAGACAGCCTGAAAGGAAATAGGGCTTCAGTCCTACAGCCTTAAGGAACTGCATTGTGTGAGCAGCAAGAATGAGATTGGAAGCAAATTTTTCTCCCGTGCCTCCAGATAGGAGCTCAGCCTGGTCAACAGCTTGCTTTCAGCCTTCGAAGTCCGTAAGCAGAGACTCCAGCCACACCATGCCAGACTTCTGCCCTGCAGAACTGTGAACTATAAAGAGGTATTGTTTTAAGCCCCGAAGTTTGTGATAATTTGTTAGACGGGAATAGAAAACAAGCACACTCTCTCAAAGAGACAGAATTATGATTTTAAAATTAGGTACAAGGGCGCCATTAGCTCCATGGAAAATCCACCTCTGGGGTCCGATGTTGCTTTGACCATGTTTACCTGCAATTCACATCTTTCCCAATTCTTCAGAAACATGAGATGGGGAAGAATTCATATATGCACTTCCTTTTGACCTCCGGAGTTCCGTTCTCCACATTTTGGGGCCATATTCCCCCACACCCTGCACTCCCATCTCCATAATGCAGAGATGTTGCCAAGCCATTTGGTCCATTTCTCTTCTTGGCAAAGAAGAAAAAAAAAATAAAGCTCTCAAAATTATTAGGTAATGATATCACTTTAAAAAGCGACACAATATTTTAACAGCATGACGCCACTTAGCTGTGGTTTAATAAAATGTAGGAAGTGTGGAGCCTGCCAAGCTGTGGCAGCGTTAGGTGGGGGCAGACAAACAGCTCGAAACTCACATCAGGAAAATTACTTTTTCTTCAAATGGAAACTTTTCAATTGCTTTCAAATAGCTGGAGCTGATGGAAATAATTTCCTTAGCACGTTTGCACATGCTGCCTGCGTCTTCTCCGCACGGTGCCGGGAGCTTCCTTAATAAAGATTGTCGCGAGGTTCTGATGTTGCCACGCTCTTGTTATTTAGAAAAGGCACCAAACCAAGTCAAGGGGAGTCAATTGATTACTAAATGCAATTCCTGTTTGGTGTCCCCGAGGCAAATGGAGGCCAGTGGGGGAGCATGTGTGTGCGTGTGTGGACACACATGTGAGCAATGGAGGCAGGGCTGCTCTGAAATGCAGCCTGATCCTCTGCCCCTTTGGGGAGGGATCTCTAGGGTAAGAGGGGCTGTCAGGATCAGGTCCCCGCACTTCACTGGTGGGCAGACTGAGGTTCAGGGAGGGAAATGACGACTTAGGTCCAGTCACACAGAAAACCGGAGATTGCCTAATCACTAACGGGGCCAAGCTGCTGTTTTAGGTCTAGCAGACATTTTTGTGTTTTTATAACATGCACAGGGAGTTAGGTTTTGATCACTCCCCTCTGGACCTTCCTGCCCTGTATGCCATGTGGAGACTTGGAGTAGAGGATGAATGGCTTCAAGTGTTTGCAATAATGAGGTCTGAGAGCTGTAAAGTAGTTTTTTTTTTTTTTTTAATTTTTTTAATAACAACATAGCACGCACGGAACATAGGAAGTCACACTGAAGAATATGTTCCCATCCCCTTCCTCCCTCAGTCTGCCTTACCTTGTCGGAGAGAAAGGCTAAGATTGGTACAAATGTGGCTTTCACGCCTCTCCTGAGCTCACTAACTTCCCTTTATTACTACGAAGCACAGAGCCTTGCAAAGACAGCCAGACCTAGCTCATTATATTTATTGTATCCGTGGTATTTATTTATTTATTTAAAAAAAAATTTTTTTTTTCAACGTTTATTTATTTTTGGGACAGAGAGAGACAGAGCATGAACGGGGAAGGGGCAGAGAGAGAGGGAGACACAGAATCGGAAACAGGCTCCAGGCTCTGAGCCATCAGCCCAGAGCCTGACGCGGGGCTTGAACTCACGGACCGCGAGATCGTGACCTGGCTGAAGTCGGACGCTTAACCGACTGCGCCACCCAGGCGCCCCTCCGTGGTATTTATTTTTATCATTACCTAATATTTATGGCAAGTGAGATTGATTTTGCACTTGTGTAAGGCTTCCTTTTAAAATCCATTTCTTTAGTTTTTTAAAAAAGGGAGTCCATTTAACAAAATACATAAAGTATGGCAAGAATCCCAAGACTGGAGTGATGTCAAGAAATACTGACCTAGAGCATGATTCTCTTCCAGATCAGGCCGTTGAGGCCTATAGTATGTACATGACCCACCAAGTGTGTAAAAATACGGTGTATTAATAGAAAGGTTGAAGTTTAGTGAGGCCAACAGATCAGAAGACAATTGCCACTAAAAAGATCACTTTGTTACTCACAGTTACCAAGAAGAAGGTTCAGCACAGACTCAAGACCTTTTGAAAGGAGGAATGTCAAAGTATTTGTGAATGTGTTTTAAAACCACACACTGAGTGATGGAGCCATAGGGAATTGGAATGGTTAAGTAGACTCCTTCATAAAGCCACCCGCCATACCCCAAGCACATGGACAGAGGGCATAGTTCCAGGTTAGCTCTGTGGTGGATTGCTTCACAGTTGGGCCGACTTGTGTGGAATCCTGACTTGAGAGCTTACTTGCTCTGTGACCATGAGCATGTTACTTACCCTCTCTGAGCTTCAATTTCCTTATTTGTGAAATGCGGCAGATTCCCTTTCCTTAAACGGATTGTTGAATCAAAGCGACAAGAACACAGTGAGTGCTAAGTAAATTTAAATTCCTTTGTTTTCCCTCTTCTGTGTCACCTGCCCACCCCAGTTTCCACACTGATTAGAGTTGCCTGTGATCATGAGGCATGATCCCAGGAAGCATTATAATGGAGAAAGCATTACAAAGTATTGGACTTCTGAATGTATTCAAATAACCTTCGAGAAACCATCTTTACTTGTGAGAACTTAGTCAAGTCACTTCTCCTCTTGAACTGCAGTTAAATTCAGTGTTGGTCTTCATTTACCTTAATATTGAGGACCCAGTTTTCCAGGCATGCCCCAGGAACTTGGTATACACCTTCTCACCTGAGCCTCATAACAGCTCCCAGAGGCAGGTAGGAGGAAATGTAGGGTCAAGAGATCAGAGGAACCCTCCCAAAGTCAACCTCTGAGAAGCGATGGAGAGATGCCAGCCTGAGCCCAGACCAGTGGGGAGAGGCTGTGAGGTTTGTAGAATTTTAATGACAGATTGCTTTGAGAAATTATAATTCTTTAAAAATTCCAACCAGGGTCTCAGAAGAGCACCAAAAGGCCCCTTCAGGAAGCAATTAAAGTACCTGCCATAGTGGGAGCACTGGTGGTAAGTCAGCATTTTTCAGTAGAGCAGTTTCTAGGCCAGGAATCAGAGGGAAAATGAAATCATTCAAGTGGACGGAAGGAGAGAGATGAGCTCTTTGCTGGGGCCATAGTCAGGAGGGCTGGCAAGCATAGGACTTTGGCAGGAGGCTAAGCTGTATAATGTTTTGGCTCTGAATCAGGGCAGGAGGACCGCGGTCCCATGCCTGCCTTTTCACAAGGGGCAGTTAGTTGAAGAGGCTAGGGGTCTGGATTTGGAGTCAGGCTGCGTGGGTGTGAATCGCAGTTCTGCCACTTATCTGAGCGACCTTCCAGGTCCATTTCCTCATCTTTCCAGTAGGAGAAATAATGCAGTTATCTCTCTGTGGATTGTTCTGAGAATTACGTGCATGCAAAGCCTCCTGGACATGGCCTGGCATGCGGCCATCTTCTATAAAATAGCATAAACAAACAGAAGGTATTTGAGTAAGACTTTCCTGGTGGTGTGGAGAAAGTCAGAATAATAGTGTAGTTTAAGAAAGTCAAAGGGCCTTGGGTTAAGAAATAAATATTTACTAAGGGTCTCACGAGAGCAGAAATTATGTTTATTTTACACATAATTGTTTCCGGTAGGAAGTCCAACACGTAATATGTGCTCAATTAGAAATTGCAGAAGTAGGATCTCCTGCTTATTTTAATTGAACTAGGCAGGAACTTTTCCACATGTCCCCATGCCCCCTCTCCCACACCCCAGGTGGAAACTAAAGCCCAGAGAGACTAAAAACCAAACACTTGCCAGGAGTTCATAGCTTCTCATTGGATCTCCAGTATGTTGCACTTCATGCAAAACAAAAGTGAGTGGGACCTTTTGTGTGGAAACTCCAGAGAATCCTCTTTTCAGGCCTGGATCTACTCCAGAAAAATAAGGAAATGTCCTGGTATGGAGTTTTTACTCAATACTGGAAAACAAGAAACAGCATTATTTTGGTATTTTTTTTTTTCTAAATTAAATTGGATACTGAAACTTCAGCTTCCTGGGTAGAGGAAATTCAGAAATCAGTCATTGGCAGGGTTTCCTCCTTCTGTCCACTAGCTTATTTAAGAAACTTAGACCGGCTGAGGGCCCAGGAATCTGCCAGGCTTGGGAAGAGCACAGAGGGCTGATCCCTTGACATCTGTCACTGCTATCTTTACTGTTTTTCCTTTGGATAGGCAGTATCCCTTCACATGCTCGTCCTTTATTACCCGGGCAGCAGATGGTGGGGCATGGGGGGGGGGGGTGCTTGACTGCTCCAGAGGGGCTGCCAGACTCCACCCAAGGGGCATGGCCTGACCACAAACTCAACATGGAGATTCTTGACCACTGTTCTTGAGCCCGTGTTCCTGTCCTCTCATCAGAGATTTTACTGCCCCAGGGGGCCTGGACCTCAATGCCCAGACATACGTTCTCAGCAGGCCAGATCAATACCTTCAAATGCCCATACTAGTGTTCCTAGCTATAGCCTATGGATCACCTCCATTAGCATCATCCAGGGTAATTATTTAAAAGTGCCATTTCCCTGACCCCACTGCAGACTTACTCATATACATTTCTGTGGATATGTCCCAGGAATCCACAGTGCACTCCTCAGTTGATTCTTTTGCACATTGAAGTTTGAGAATCATGGGTGTGTACCTACCTGTCAACACCAAGGCTTTCAGACCCTTCTTGGATCCACATACCCATAACTCAGAAACTGGTACTTGCCTGAGAGGAAAGAGAGCGGGAAATATTTCCATGTCATGAGAAAGTGAGACAAGGATTTTCTCAATCTGGCCACAGGATTAACTGACATTTAGGGCACCCAGTGCCAGGAGAAGAGGGAAGAAGAGACCAGGACAAAGGACTAGGAGACCTTGAGTCTGGCTCATCTGTTACTAACCCTCTGGGTCACCTTGGCTAAGGTTCTTCTCTGCATCTTGGTTTATTTATCTGTGAAATGGAACTAATGAGGCATCCCCAGAAATCTGGGAAAGATTCCAAGGAGGATGACCTAGTAAAGCTGAATTTGTCAGCAACACTGTACCAGACAAAATTGCAAATTGTGCCTGAACGGGGCCCAATAGATCACCAGATTTCACATCCATCCACTCACCTGTCTGTTTGCCCATCTCTTCCT
>NW_024412453.1:14823228-14882005 GCF_014898765.1 Herpailurus yagouaroundi | reverse complement strand
CCCTCCCTCCCTCCCTCTCTCCATCCCCGCCCTTTCATCTATCTGTCTGTCCCTCCCTCCCTTCACTCACTCCTTTCAGCCAGATGGCCAGCCAGCCATCTACCCACCCAGCCATCCACCAATATGTATTGAGTGTTCCCTCCATGCCAGACACATGGACATAGTAGTGAACAAGATTTAGTGCTTCTCCCAATGTACAAGACAACTATTGATCAAGTGATCCTAGCACTGAGTGAACAATTAGGAGATGGGAGTCTGAAGGAAAGAATTAGATGCAGTAGGAGTGTATAACAATGCAGCCCACATAGGCTGTACTCTTTGCTCTGTGTAAGTTTAATTTTACCCACCCATAATTAGGAATAAGTGAATAGCCATTGATATAGTAGCTGTCAGGGGTTATGAACAAGCTTGGAGTCTGCTCGGGGGAGAGGAGAGGCAGTATCCATGTAAACATGGATACTGTTTCTAACAGTTTTGGTGGGCATGGCTTCGGGAGAGTCACCTCCAGCCCAGGCAGTGGTAGGTGTGGATGGACATCTGAAGATAGAGTATCTTTTCTCTGGAAAAGCATGTTGATGGTCTTGAGCTGCATTTCTCAATGGAGAAAGCAGGGCTTTGGATACAGTAAGATTGGATTCAAATCCCCATTCAACCTCTTGGCATCTATGTGAGCCAAGCCTCAGTTCTGACACCTGTAAAGTCAGAAGGAGGCAAGGAGGAGATCCATCTTTCTTTCTCTAACGTTGTGACTTCCAGAAAGCCCTTGAGAGAATAACATCCTTCCCTCCCTGAGATTCTTTTGGAAGGAGAGTCCAGCTTAATGGGGGTTTAAGTGCTGGGGAACAGGCCACATGTGCTCCCTGGTAGGCCATCTATCCTGGATGAGACATTTCTGGAGGGGTATTGACCCAGTTGTTACAGAATCGCTTGTAGGCTGACCATGTGCCAGGAGGCAAGTGACTCAGATAAAAAGGCCCCTTCAAGGCTCCTGACTTTGCTGTTGGCCCGCAGAGATGAGGACCGTCTCATCTCATCAGGTATGGTGCCCAGATATTGTATCGTGGGTTGTCATCACTGGGGATGAGGGGCAAGTTAGGATGTCAGTAACTGGACTTGGGATAGATGTGCTTTGAGGAATGAGATCCTGCTGCCTTTGGGGCATCGGCCATGATTGTCAAGGTCTGTGCTTTGCCCAGAGCTGATGATGATATTTGAACTTTCAGCATGGACCAGGCTTTGGGTTGAGACCTTTATCTTAATGACTTATCCTAATCCTCAATACCCTCTAAAATGGGTATGATTAGGGGCACCTGGGTGGCTCAGTCGGTTGAGTGTCTGACTTCGGCTCAGGTCATAATTTCGCGGTTCACAGGTTCGAGCCCCGAGTCAGGCTTTGTGCTGACAGCTCAGAGCCTGGAGCCTGTTTCAGATTCTGTGTCCCCCTCTCTCTCCACCCCACCCCTGCTTGTGCTGTGTCTCTCTGTGTCTTTCAAAAATGAATAACCATAAAATTAAAACGATGAGTATGATTATGACGCCTTCTTTATAGAGGAGAAACTAGTCCCTGGGGCCACAAAGTCAGGGGCGGAGCCAGGATCAGAGCATTCAATCCTCTGCCACTCAGCACCCACAACTTCAGCCTCCCTGGATCTTGATGGGTTTAGTGGGCTATCCATTGAGGCTCCAGAATTCCCATCCTGGCTCCAACCTGTCTGGGCATTCTCATTCACTAGTTCCTGTGAAGTGTAGTCTCTCAGTAAATATCCCTGAGCCCCTCAGATGGTGTGTGTGAAACAGGCCACCTGTGCCATGGCTGAGAGAGGGATGGAGATGCCATAACCCTGCCTTTTAAGTCCTAGTGTAAGAGAGTAGACTATGCACACTGGAGTCCCCACTGGGGCTGGACAGGAAGGGACCTGTTTTGTTTGCTTGTAGAGTGAGGGGGAGTCCATGTTCTATTTAATCAACTTTTTTAGCGACTCTCTGGTCCCTTTTTTCTTGACTTTGCAGATGGCACAGCCCTCACATTCTGGCAAGACGCAGTGCACACAGAAGACCCAACCTGGAGGGCCAGGCTCTGTCACATCAGGGCTAGTGCCTCTGGCAAATGCCCATGAGTCTCTAAATCTGTTTTCTTATGTCTAAAAGGGAGATAATAATAGTACCTTCTTCACAGGATTGTTCAAGGCTTAAATAGAATAATGGGTATGAGCATGTATTCATTGATTTACTCCTTCATTCATATTTTTTATTCACTCTCGGACAGTTATTGAATGCCGACCGAGTGCCAAATGCACTAGTGGGCCTAGGGACTGAGCCATGAAAGCTCAGCCAAGATCTCTGCTCTCATGGAACTTGCATTCTAGTGTGGGAGGCAGGCTGTGAATGTGGTTTTAAGAAATCAGGTATGGTAGGAGCATACTAAGAGACAGTTAAACAGCGTGCAGTGATGGTACCTGATGCAGAAGGTTGGAGAGCCTGTCTGAGAAGCCAGCCCCTGAGCTGAGGAAGTTGTGAGGGCCATGCATTCCAGGTGGGAGAAACAGCAAGCCCGAAGTGCCAGGAGCAGGAATGTGTGTGGGTGTTCTGGAAGCAGAAGGGAGGCAGCAGGGGCAGAGCACAGTGGGTAAAGAGGAGGGTGGTATAAACGGCCATCACATAACTCTCAGCTGGATCTCCCACCTGACAAACATGTGCCATAGTCACGGTTTTAGATGTTTTTATTGTTACTCTCACAGTCTTTCTTCTTTGTGGTGAATTTCCTGCCATCCTGGGATAATGGGAATTGGGATCTCTGTGCTCGTTTTACTCTCTCGGTTTCTAAGGGGATTCCTCCACCTGGCAGTGCAGGGATGCACCTGCTTATTGCATTCTTCACGAAGGAAATGGAAGCCTAAGATGCTTTTTAAATTTACTAAAAGTACCTGTTGTAATTACCATGCCACCCGTAACAGGAGTTTATGTAATTATTAGTTTGAATGGCTCTGCTCATTATGGTATGAATTTTTAATTTGCAATTGCATCGCCAGATTCCTGATTGGATTCCCTTTTGACCGTGAAGCTGAGGACATATGTTCATACATTTTCATGGCTGAGACTCTTGAGTGAGAACCACTGCTGCTAAGAGAGGACTGGTATAGAAGGGTGATGGGTGTGGGGTGGTAGGTGAGTTTTGCAAGGAAGGATGTGCAGTAGGAAGGGAGCAGTGGCACCACTCTGCATAATGTGCTGTCAGGAAGCAGGCCTTGTCACACAGGACAGGAAGGAGTCAGCTCTCGCAATACATTGAGCCTAGGACACTGGGATGGCTGAGTTTTAGCTCTCAGGAAGGCTTTGGTGCCACTGGCTTGTACCATGGCTGGCCCTGCACTGGACACTGACTTCTGTGATTTCAAGGAGACAAGGGGCCCAGGGATTTTGTAGGAAACATGTGCTTCTAGGCCCCTGACCACCTTCTTCCTCGGGTCTTTGGTCCAGGAGCAAGGGAAGTTTGTTTCCTAGGTAACTCCCCCTAAAACCTCAGAACTTGACCTTATTTGGAAATGGAGTCTTTGCAGATGTAATTAGTTAGGCAATAATGAGGTCAGAGTGGATTAAGGTGGGCCCTAATCCAGTGACCTGTGTCATTATAAGAAGAGGGGCATTTGGAAACAGAGACATGCAGGGAAGAAAGCCACATGACCACAGAGGCAGAGACTGGAGTAATAGGTCTACAGACCAAGGAGTACCAAGGACCACCAGCAGCCCCCAGAAGCAAGGAAGAGGTACGGAGTCAGTTCTCTCTCAGAGCCTCCAGAAGGAACCAACCCTGTAGACACTTTGATTCTGGACTTACAGCCTCCAGAACTGTGAGAGAATCATTTCTGCTGTTTGAAGCCTCCTGGTTTGTGATAATCTGTTACAGAAGCCCTAGCAGACGGACACACCCTGGAAAATCAGATCATTAGAGCAGGGACAGTGCTGTTTTATGCACTTAGACCCAGTACCTAATAGGAAGTCACATGTAACAAGCGTTTCAGTGATTGCTTATTATTTTGTTTGACATTTTCTCTTTCTCAGCATCAATCTCTTTCTATGTGTGTATGTCTAAGTGTGCCGTATACACACGTTATTTTTCTTTGTATAAACTACTTGAAAGTAATTGTAGACCTCATGAGCAACATGTCATTCAAATACTTGAGTTTTTATGTTCTAAGAACAGGGGCAATCTCCCACATAACCAGGATATTGTTATCAAACCTAAGAGAGGTGACATCAATACAATGATGTAATCTAGTACATAGCTTATGTTATCCAGATTCCCTCAGTTGTCCCATAGACATTCTTTGCAGCTGTGCATGATTTTTTTTTTAAGACGCAGGATCCAATCAAAGATTCACACATTGCATTTGGTCATCATGTCTCTTCAGTCTCCTTTTGAATTAGAAGGGTCCACTTATTTTTTTGTTGTTGGTCTCTTACAACACTGACGTTTTAGAAGAGCCGAAGTCAGCTATTTTGAATAATACTGCTTCCCAGAGTGTGGCCATTAACCAGCCCCATCAGCATCCCCTGGTGTATTAGTCAAGGTTCTCTGGAGAAACAGAACCACTCCTCTGGATTTTGATTTTATCCTTCCCATTGTATAGGCTTAGTACACATTTATGTATCTTTAAAGATATGGGGAAAATACTGTTAGGACCTGCTTGTTTTCGAGTTAAAAAAAAAAAGTATCTTTTTTGGTTTTTATTCCAGGTAACATTAGGCTCCTTATAAGTATTGATGTTAATCCAGGCACCTGTAAGTTATTCACTCTCAGAGCTACATGATATTCTGTTGTGTGACTCTCCCGCAATTTATTTCTCCCTTCTTCCACAAATGGACATTTGGGGCTTTCCTATTATTCATATCAGTAGTAGGAGAGTCCTGTGCACATGTGTGAGAGTTTCTCCAGGGCATGGCTTCCCATACCTTCCTGACAGAATAATCCAAAACCTGTAGGAAAACTGTAGGGCGAGCAGGCCGTGGCCCCAGAGGATTTGTTTCTGCATTGGGGGCCGGGGATGTTTTGCTTATTGGTTTCAGTTTCTTTTTACAAGTACTTCAGATATTAATATAATCATCAGGGAATTTTTTTTTGGAAATACAGTGCCACCAGTGCTCAACCTGGCTGCATCGTAGCATCTCCTGGGGTGACTAAAAAAAAAAAAAAATGTGTAATTATCCACGGCCTGGCCCTGGCCCCATAGATTCTGGTTTAATTGGTCCAGAATAGGTGTAGTTTAAAAGCTTATTGGGTGATTGTAATATGCAGTTAAGGCCAAGTGCCTGGGGCAGTGTTTCTCAGCTGGGGAGGAGTTTTGCTCCTCAGGTAGGGTTCCCAAATAAGACACAGGATGCCCAGTAAAAGTTGATTTTCAGATGATAATTTTTTTCTGTATAAGTGTGTCCTAAAGATTACATGGGAATGCATACATTGAAAAGGATTTGTTGTTTATCTGAAATTCAACTTTAAACTGGGCAGACTTTTTATTTATTTATTTTTTTTTAATTTTTTTTTTCAACCTTTATTTATTTTTGGGACAGAGAGAGACAGCATGAACGGGGGAGGGGCAGAGAGAGAGGGAGACACAGAATCGGAAACAGGCTCCAGGCTCTGAGCCATCAGCCCAGAGCCTGACGCGGGGCTCGAACTCACGGAGCGCGAGATCGTGACCTGGCTGAAGTCGAACACTTAACCGACTGCACCACCCAGGCGCCCCTAGGCAGACTTTTTATTTGCTGCATCTGGCAGCATTACACCCAGGGCATGGTTGGCAATGTCTGGGTACATCTTTCCTTGTCACAACTAGAGTAGCAAATGCTACTGCCATCAAGTAGGTGGAGGCCAGGAAGCTGCCAATATCCTAAAGTGCACAGGGCAGACTCCCACAACAAAGGGTTGCTCAGTCCCAGTGTCAGTAGCGCTGAGGTGGAGAAACACTCTTGTGTATATACTTCAGTTTTAATTTAATACTTCAGCTTGACAAATTCTTCACCACACTTGATTGGCCATTGTCTCGTGGAAGGAAGGGGCTTCCTGGGCTTGGAACAGATGCCCCCCCACCCCGCCCCCCCCTCTTTGGGCTAAACTCACATCAGGAGAGATGCCACAGGCCCCTCAGAGCATCCTCCCTCTGCTCCAACTCTGGCCAGGAGGGGGCGGGAGCGAGATGTTGTGAGCAGGTGGTATCACTGTTCCTGGTTGAGCACTGTCATTGGACACTGCTGGGAAAGAAGCATTTAACCCAGCAGAAAATGATCTTGGGGAAGGTACGAAACAGGGAGTTTTTTCATCCTAATTTCATAGATGCTTGCAGAACCCTTGTATGGCATCTTGAGTCCTCCGTTATTAAAGCTGTTCTTAATTAAAGTGATTTATGACCTTCAAAGGGGCCAGGCTAGAAAGGGCATTGTTTTCCTGGTTCTAAGCAGAGTTTTTCAGCTTGAAGAAACATAATGAGGACTCACAAGTTAGCAGAGCCGTCAGTAATACCCCTGAACTCTCAGCAAGCCCCTGATTGTATGTGCCACGAGCCATCATTTAATCTCTGCAACCCCAGAGCTCAGTTGAACTAGTCGCCGAGTTTTAAAATGCTTCCTCCTTCACCTCCTGTAGTCTCTTCACTTCTTAGCCTAGATTTCCAGCAAGTTGTGGAAGACTAGGGCATTCTCAGGATGGAGGTAGGGGAACTGACTAACTTGACACTTTAGGGAGGAAGTTGCTGTTTCCAAACAAATGGTCCCATTGGCCAGGGGGTTCTTGAAGAAGGAACTAATTCTTGATGAAGCAGCAACCCGAGAACACCAGGCTTTTTTGGGGGTACCTGAAACTAACTGTATTTTCTCAGACATTTCTATCCTGGGAACTAGGGAGGAAATAAGAAAGAGACTTTTGAGAATAATAATGATGATAAAAATATCAATAGCTAAGGTTTATTGAACACCTGTCATATGGTAAATGCTGTTAAAATAAATTTATGAGTCACTCTGTGGGTATTGTGATGGTTAATTTTGTCAGCTTGGCTGGGCCATGGGGGGACTCAGACATTAGGTCAAACATTATGGGAGGGTGTTTTTAGATGACATTAGCATTTGAATTGGTAGACTGAGTTAAATATTTATGGGTGGGCCCTAATGTGGGTGGGCCTTGCCCAATCAGCCTATATAGAACAAACAGCCTAAGTGGGGGCTCCTGTTTGCACTGAGACATCAGACTTTTCGTACCTTTGAACTTGAACTGAAAAATTGGCTCTTTGTAGGTCTCAAGCCTGCCGAGCCAGACTGGTGTTTATACTTCTGGCCTATCCTCATGACCTTATGTAACGCTAGTTACCTCTCAGGAGCTCCATTTCCAAATATCATCACTTTGGGGGTTAGGGCTTCAACATGAATTTTGGGCAGTGGTGGGATACAAACATTAAATCCATAGCAACACCACATTCCATTTCTCTAGCAGCCATCCTTGTTGAGATAAAATTACAGGGATGTTTTCCAAGAGGAACATTCTTTGTTTTGGGGGTAGGGAAGGAGAAAACAGTAAAAATTTTCAAAAATCCAAAACAGAGTTTCTTTATTTAAACTTACAATGAAGGGGGAAACCACACTGTAAACCTAAAGCATAAAAACACAATTGAGACTGGATTGAGCTTTAAGGATGTGTAAGGAATGGCAAAGTTCACTCAAAGATGCTTGCGGGCCCTAAAGAAACTGTCCTTGGCTTTCTCTCCTGTCTCTCTGCATCAGGCTACCCGCAGGTGTTTTAGAATGAGAGAGACCCATGGGCACTAAGCCCTTGTATCTATATTATTTCACTTAATTCGTACCGCCACTCATTTTTCAGTAAACACGTTGACACTGAGTAGCAGAATATCATTTAATCTGTCCTATTTCATCTTACTACCAACCAGCCCATGCTTCCATATGCCATTCTCCTTTTCCCCACATCAAAACTTAGCAAATATGGAGCTATGATGATGTCATCTTCAAATATATTCCCCACATATAGCTGTAACTATATTTGCAATTAAACTATGTGCATTTCCACCCCCCCATTTTTCCCCTTGCCTTTTTTTAGAGTTAATCAAAGATTCATGCGTTTCATATAGAGCACTTATATCTTTCAGAATCTTGTAGCTCCTCATGAAGTATTGGGGGGGTTGAGAAGTTTCCTGGTTTCCCTGAAAGAGTTTTCAATCTCATAGACCTCCAGCCCCACCTCCTCCACTACCCTGTCACTGTTTATTAACCCCAACATGTTGAAAAGCCGAACATCCCTTTGATATAATCAGACCCTTTTATGCAGAAACGAAGCCAAGAGCCTCTTCTTCCCAACAGAGCAGCATTTCCTGGAACATGAAGATCAATGGTGTTGATAGACTGTTGATAAAGTGTTGCCCATAAGCCCATTAAACAGGATGTGAAACTGGAATTGTGGTCAGAAGCCCCATCCCCAGATGGCCAGAAGCCAGGAGGGCGGAGAAAGGGAGAAAGCCACTTTCTTTGTGCTTTTCACATTCACAGCCCCAGGGTGGTCCTGAAAGGGGGGCAAGGAAGGTTGAGAAATGTGTTTTCCAGAAAGCTTTTCTAATTTTTCCCAACCTTCTGGCAAAAGTGGTCATTCATTCTTACTCATACCCTCTCCTTAAGAATTTTGGGATTTTTCTTTTTGGGCACATTACATTTATTTTATTTAGCATCTCTTAAAACTTGTTTCAGAAAGTATGCTGAGCATTTTACATTAGGTGTTACATTTAATCATCTCAAGAATCCAATTGGTGGTTACTGTTTATTATTATTCCACATTTAACCTTTGTTGAAACTGAGGTGCTTGCATAGGCTTCCAAAGTTACTGAGCAGCAGAGCCAGAATCTAAACTCAGGTGGCAGGACACAAATACTTAACTCCTATATCAAATTACATTTTTTGGTTTGTTAGGTCTTCTGTTGTTTCCTAACATTTGCTATTATGTCGGATTAGCTTTAGTTGCATCCAATAGAAAGTCCAAATAAAAGTAACTTAAATAAGGTGGTCATTTATCTTTCTTTGATGCAAAAGAGATCCAGAGGCAGGCTTTGGTTAGTATGGTGGCTCCGTGAATGTATTGGGGACCCAGCTCTCTGCTTCAAAATCTCTTGTGTGTGGCTATACTCCTGATGGTACAAAGTCGCCTTTGGAGATCCAGCCATCTCTTCTGTATTCCAGGCAGTAAGACAAATGAAGTGTCAAACAAGGATGGGCCTCCTCCTTTTTATAAGACTTCCCTGGGGTCCCACATCATATTTCCACTCATATATCATGGGCTAAAACTTAGTTATAGCCATTCTTTATATCTAAATCTTTTGCAGGGCCCACATTCCATCAAGGCTGATGGCAGTAGTTTCC
Source organism: Herpailurus yagouaroundi (assembly GCF_014898765.1). NCBI lineage: Eukaryota > Metazoa > Chordata > Mammalia > Carnivora > Felidae > Herpailurus > Herpailurus yagouaroundi. Next base: position 14,872,603 of record NW_024412453.1, on the reverse strand, counting down.
TAACTCATTTCCCTGGTGCCAGTCTTTTTTCTGTTCTAATTTTTATCCTGTCCTGCTATTAGGACAATTTTCTTTGAACAATGCTTTGTCATCCCAGTCCCCTGATCTGAAGCTTTCCATGAATCCTCTTTATCTGTAAGATTAAGTTTAAATTCCATTTCCTGCCAAAAATGCCTATTCAATTTCTCTTTATGTGTCATTTATATCCTCTTCTTCTTTCTTCTACCGTTGTTCCCTCTGACTTGAATGTTTTTACCTCTTTGTCTCTATGGGTCTAGATCTCATGTTTCCTTTAATAACCTTTACAAATCCCACATCATTCATTCATTTATTCATCTGTTCATTCATTCCTTTATTCATTCATCACTGCACATATGTTGTTCATTCACATAAAGCGCTCAGAACAGGGGCTAATAGAGAATAGGAGGTGACTGTTGTTATTATTACTGATAATAATCAAAGTGTCATTCGTGTGGATAGTGTTCCCAACCTCCAGATTAGCAAGTGTATCAAATCCCTTCTTAGTAATCCAGAACCTAAGATGTGAGAAGTGAGATATTTTATTGATAATGATAATGATAGGTCCCCTTGACAGAAAGAAATTATTGTTACCTGATAGAGCTTATCTTTGGGACTCCAGCCAGGGATCCAAGCCCAATATGCTCTTCTGATGCTTGGAAAGCAATTGCCTTCACTCTGGTCGTGAATTTAGAAAGTGTTAAGTTAATAAGAATTACATTTAACTCATTTACAACTGCATTATCATTAGTTGTAATATATGTGAATTCACATTTGAAAAGATACGTCACAGCTTTAAAAAGTCTTTTACGATCTGCATGCTTAAGCACATTTTGGATGTCCACATCAGTCAGTGCAGGTTAGGTAATCCTACTATAACAACCAAGTCCCAAATCCAAATGGCTTAGCACAGCAAAGGTTTAGTTTGCTCAAATTACTTGTCTATAGCGGGTTGGTAATGGGGTTGATCCAAGGTGACAGAGCTTTTATCCCCAGTATTGGTGGTTGCTTGGTCAGAGGGAGGAAAGAGAACTCTGGAGGGTTATACATCAGCATTTAAATATCTTTTTATTTCTCCAGAGGCATTATTTAATGTTTATTTTTCCCTTTATTATTTTCTCTAGTTTATTCTTCATTACTAAAACTTACAAAATTTATAATTCTTGAATTCTGTGACCTCATTTCTAAGGTTTTCTAATGCAGATTTGTGTTGTTTTCCATATCTCATATCACTTTATTAATGCCTTTGGGCATGTTTTGAAATAGTTTGTTACAATATTGATATTATTTTTGACAGTATCTATCTGGCTTGGTTTTGTTATCTGTAGAGATTTTATTCTAATTTTCCTTCATTTTTTTCTTTTAATAAATTTGTATGAGATATGCTTATGATTCTTTTCTATTGCTCATTTTTTAAAAAAAGTATATTTATTTCTTTGAAACAGAGTAAACAGGGTAGAGGCAGAGAGAGAGAATCCCAAGCAGGGTCTACACTGTCAGTCTGGAATAGATGAGGGGCTTGAAGTCACAAACATGAGATCATGACCTGAGTTGAAATCCAGAGTTGGACGCTTAACCAACTGAGCCACCCAGGTGCCACTCTATTTCTCGTTTTGATGTGAGATTTTATTTCATGAAATTTTAGGAAGACTCATTTTAGTTGTCTTTTCTAAACTTGTTTAACCTCCATCTTCTTTTTTTCTACCTAGTTTTTAAAAACTTATGGCTTGTTATCTGTGATGACCTGGTTCTTTATTCCTCTTTCATTTTTTTCTGGAGTTTCTTCTTCCTTTATCTGTCACATCCAGCAATGTCTCCTCAGTGTGGGACAGTCTCAGAAGCAGCCCTAACTAGTCAGTTTTGGGGTTTACAGAGAGTGGGGTGCTTTGTCCCCTTCACATCTTACCAGGGATACATTGAACTCGCTTATCCACCATTGCGTTGCGAATCATCCTCCCTAATTTCAGCTGCTGATCTCAAGTCGACATTCACACATTCCAGTGACTGCCTGCTGGTCATATTGGGGTTTGCCTGTCACATGACCTGTTGTTTTCTTCTGCTTCCTCCCACAGGGGTACTGGTAGCATCCAATTGTTGGGGATGTTGATGGTTTGTCCCCACCTGCTTATATTTGGACATTCGCATAGATATTTTATTGTCATAAACGTTGTGTATTTTTTACTTTTATTAGTTCATTGCTCTATTTTTAATGTGAGGATTTTGGAAGAATCAGAAATTAAACTGCTATTGATGATGCCATATTTCCAGAATTCTAAGTAATTTTAACTATATGTGTTTTAAAATTTTTTCAATGTTTTTGTTTTTTGAGAGAGGTGGAGCACAAGTTGGGAGGGGCAGAGAGAGAAGGAGACAGAGAATCCAAAGCAGGCTCCAGGCCCTGAGCTGTCAGCACAGAGCTGGACGTGGGGTCAGACTCACCAGCTATGAGATCATGACTTGGGCCGAAGTTGGTCACTTAAGTGACTGAGTCACCCAGGCACCCCAACTATGTGTTACTGATGGGGAATCTGAAACTCTAAAGGATAAATGGCTTGTGTGTGGCCATTCATCTGGGATTAAAACCAAGGCAGACTGCACTTTTGACTGTTAGGGTATATTGCTGCTACAAATAATGAACATTCTCTTGGTTTTAATCCAGAAACTTGTGCACACTAATCACATTCCAACCTTGACCAGTGAGTTGCTTAAGTATAAATAAGATAGAGACCTTGTCCCTGAGTAACTTTATAGTCTCTTGGAACATAGGCATAGAACCAACCAAGTCAAATTGGATCCTGCAAGGCTGTAATAAGAGCTAAAGCAGGATTAGAACCTGGATCATGTACACAAAATTATTGTGTTCTAGAACTCTTTCCTGTGTTTAGAGAAGGGACCCTATTACATTGACTTAAATAACAGTAATGATAGCAAAAACTTAATTTCCATGACTCCATAGCCACATTTTCATTTCACCAGCAACATATGCCTGCAGTTAGTGTTCATGTTCCTGTGTATCCATTTTTCATTTTTTCTTAGAATTGATTGGGTCATATATGTGAGTACAGTCACTGTTATCAAATGTGTGTTATCACTGTACCCTAAGCCACATACCCAGTTCAGTTTTATACCCAGATGTTTTTTCTGAACCATCTCGTCCACAAAGAGACATCTTTATCCTGGCTTGCTAAGAGTCAGTACCAAAGGAGGGTTCCTGTGTGAGGTGACAGCATGATGTTGTGCCTTTCCCCTTTATGTGTTTGTCTTCTCTATTCCATTGTCCAGATGTCCATTGGTTAAAACTGCTAGGCACAGTGCTGGCTCTGGGGAGGAGGCAGTGAACCAGACAGACAAAATACTTTTCCTTAAGGAATTTAAATCAAAATGGCCAGAATACAGACCTTTGGACATATCTCTGAACGGATTGTGAGCCCAGGCAGTTAAGGCTTGCTTAGCAGTCCTCATCATGTGACAGGAAAATTGCTGGAAAGTTAACTTCAGCCAAAGGAGGCTCTGGGGTTCCTGCAGACCAGGCACGAGGGTGGAGAGCAGGAAGTGTTTTGCTTGAGGACCCTTGATGTCAGGATGTTTCAAGGATGAAAAATGTGACTCAGTCTTTTTGTTCTGGTGTCAAATTATCTGCCACTCTGGGGTGTTCAGTGTATTAAGATGTAGAATCTTTGTGTTTAAGGAAAGCAAGGAACTAGAGTAGCATCTGAAGTTAGACTCGGATGGTACTGCTTTGGAGCCATTGGATACGTTACTTATTAAAATTATTTAAGCCAGGGTTCTCCTCACAGTAAAATGATAATGCTGTCTACCCTCAGTCAGAGTCTAAAAGAGTACATGAACTACCTCTGTAATCTGGAAAGCACTCTACGCCGTTTTGAATTTATGTTTTAGATTTATCTTACTTTTGTTACTGTTTCTGTGATGGTTAAGTTTATGTGTCAACTTGTCTGGGCCACTGGGTGCCCAGATATTAGGCAAGCATTAGTCTGAGTATTCCCATGAGAATGTTTTTGGGTGTGTTTAACATCTATACAGGTGAACTGAAGAAAGCAAATTACTGTCTTTACAGTGGGCAGTGCTCATCCAATCAGTTGAAGGCCTGAGTGGTAAAAAAGATTGACTTTTCCCCAAGTAAGAAGGAATGATTATTGCCTACCTTCAAACTGGGACAACGGCTTTTTGCCTGCCTTTGCACTCGAACTTAAACATTGGCTTTTCCTGGATTTTGAGGCTGCTGGCCTTTGGACTAGAACTACACCATTGCTTCTTCTGGTTCTCGGGCCTTTGGACTCAGATTGGAACTTACACCAGTGGCTCTCTGGGGCCTCCAGCTTGCTGACTGACTCTGCAGATCTTGGGACTTGTCAGCCCCCATAACTGCATGAGCCAATTCCTTAAAATAAGCCTCTTTCTAAGTATATGCATTCTATCGGTTCTGTTTCTCTGGAGAACCCTAATACAGTTGCTAAGTGGATTCTTAGAATAAATAGCATTTCCATAGGCCGTAAATAGAAAACAAATTCCAGAATCAGCCTTAAAAGTAGACATTTAGCTGACTGTCAGTGGGGCTTGACTTGAACAGTATGGATGGGTTTCTCTATTTTGAAATCTGCCTTTCATTATCCATCCATTGCCTGACAATCTGCCAATTGTCCCCCCAAGCGTTCTGGAGTTCCCTCTTAAAATGAGATTGCTTCTGGGAAATTGAAAGGACTTTGGCCTTCAGGGAAAATCTTTTAGCGAAGAGTAACCCTGTTGAAAGATAGCTGGATGAGATATGGCATCTAGAATAACTGGCTTTAGGGAATTAGGCCCAGGACCAAGGGATAGCTGACTAGGAGATGGGAAGATGTCCTCTTTACCATTTGGCCCCCAGCTGGCTCAGGACCACTTACTCTGTACTGGTTCTCTAGTGACCTCCCAACACTGGGCTATCCCTTGTTCTTAGCCTCTCTACTCTGGAGGGTCTGCTTTCTGTCACATTCCTAGCCCTTTAGAAGAGGAGGTGGGTCTTGTTAAGGTCAGGCATAGGGCAGGGTAAAGATAAGAGTCAGAAGCTAAAAAATTTTTAGCAGTCAAAGGCTTTATTGGGAACTAAGGTCTCGGGCGAGGTTCTCTCTCTCTCTCAGGGAGAGAGAGAGAGAGAGGAGTCAAGGAAGTCGCGCCGCCCGGGTGTGGTGGGGTAGGGCTTTTAAGCTGCAGCGGTTCTGGGTTTAGGTCCTGGTGGGCCTTTTTCGGGCCAGGTGCTGTTGCTCGGTGATTGGTTGACCTTCAATTCGTTCTGGTGCGCTGCTTGGGGCTTTCCCTTGGGTTGGGCTGGCAAGATGGCCGTCCCCTCCACTGTGGTTCCAGGGACATCCTAACAGGTCTTGTTCTTTAAGATCAGCTCGGAATGGTTGCAGAAGTTTGTGCAACACTAACTATACTTTCCCCAGCTCTTGCCCTGATATAAACAAGGCTTTGCATGAGTTGTCATTCCCAGTGTTACCGTAAATGTATAGAAAGTAAAAATTGGTAACACGTACCTGCCTGGCAGGGTCTTGAACAGATCAGGTGCCCTGAAATACACATGCTGTATGGCAGTAGACTGAAGTCAACTGAATGTGCCCTGTAAAGTGATGAGCCTAAGAATATTCTTTTCTACCTTATGACATTGGCAAACGTGACTACCTATGCTTAGGTGTGGTGAGAGAACTTGACTCATTCTTAGAGATATTAGGCAGGTAAATGAAAGAAGGGGAGTATGGGAAAATGTTGGATGGACTCTAAGATGTACATATTGATTAAAACCTCATATGCGTCTGATGGTTTAGAGCAGCAAGGGTTACATCACAGATGAGCTCTCTCTTACCTGAACTCTGTTCATCAACTTGCTATTTTCTAAGGCATTATTTCCCTTAAAACTTATTATACTTAGTACAGTTTGCATTTTTGTGCATATGGCCCTTGCCACCCTCCTTTCTTCCTTCATTTGTACCAAGAATGAGGGATCTGTCTTTTCCACTAGAATTATGTTCCATGCACACAGGGCTTATCCATTCTGAACCATCACTGTGTCTCTACCTTGCACGTAGTAGGGCTCAGTAAATACTTGTTGATGGACAGATGAATGAATGAATGAATAGCATGGACCCCAGGTCATAATGGACCTATAATTTAATCATCAGCTTCACTGCTGACTGTGAAACCTTAGGTAAAATTAGTTGAACGTCACTAATACCTAATTTCCTCACTTATAAAACAGGATTAATAGTAGCACCTACCTCACAGAGTTACAACTCAGGTAAAGTGAGATGTATGGGTATAAAGACTTTAGCCCAGTGACTGGAATAGAGGAAACTCTCAATCATTTTTGTCTCTATGGCCATTCTTACACCTCTGGTGTGCTAGCTACATTCCTTTTAGGTTTCAACTACTTCCGTTGTCCCTGATGTGCTGGGAACTGCAAAGAGGTGGAGGGGTGGAGTGTCAGGAGTAACTTGGTACGGGCTTATTTCCTTTCATAGAGAGAAACTCACCTGTTTAAAGGGGGTTCACCTCGGCCCATGTCTTACTTTTACTTAAAGACTTCATCACTCATAAGTGTTTGTGTGTAGAGGAACTTTATCATTTAAAAGTAAAAACCAAAACTACACACAAAGACGTTTGTCTGTCCTTTTTTAATAAGTTAAGCCAAAACAACAACAAAAAAGTGCCTTTGATGCCTTTGTTGTTTAGTACTTAATAAATCATGGCACATAATTATGTTGATAAATTCCAACAGCCTAGCCGACTCCTCTTTCCTGATGCCAGCATGGGATGCCCCTGATAAATCAATCTCGACTTCCTAACTGCATTGCTATCCTGGACGGGATCTGCTCTGTTCCTCCTTCTCAGTACGTTGGGGCAATACATCACCCAAGCCCTTCATCCTTCTTCCATATCATTAGAGCAACAGCTGGTTCTGATAATGCATTAATGTAATACATCAGGGAGCTGGGTGCCTGGCCACTGCATTACTCAAAGCTAATGTGATGGGGAAGGAAAAAACCTAGTGTGCTGATAACTCCAAAAGTTGGGTTTTGTTGTATAGTTTCAAGCTTGGCACTTGAAACTTGAGAGTCTAGATTTTCCCCTTTGCAATCTATTTCCACATGCTCTGCTAAGTTTGTTGTTGTTGTTGTTTTTCTGAACCAGTTTTCTGAGTCTGGAAAGCTGTTTTATCTGTGATCTGTTCCATAGTAGAAGCCCTAAAGCCACTCTCCCTGCTCCCTGCCAATGTTTGAGCAGCTCCTAGCATAATTTAAGGTCAACGTCACAACACTCAGGTTAGGCTCCAGGTGCTACAGTTTGGGAGTGGTACTGCTTTGGGGAGGGCAGTTGTATGATTCAATAAGATGATGATGTATGTCAGATGCTTGACACATAGTAGTGACTTATTCAAAAATAACTATTAATATTTGTCATTATTTTCCAGTCCAACATTCACCAAATGAGGTAACCCAAGAGCCTGTTGTTAACAAGTAGCATAAAAGAAAAAAATAAAGAGTTTTATGGGCACTAACTAGGAAAACATTGGCTTGAAAAAAAATCACATAGGCTTCCTTACTGTAGGACTTATCAGTCTTTAATATGCTAAAGCAATTTATGTGTGTCCTAGAGAGGGATAGAACAAATATTGCTTCCCAAACTATTTGGCTTTAAAACCCCCTTTTTAGGAGTGGGGGGAGTGAGGGGCACCTGGGTGGCTCAGTCCATTAAGTATCTGGCTCGATCTCATTTCAGATCTTGATCTCAGGGTTGTGAGTTCACGCCTCACATTGGGCTCTGCACTGAGCATGAATCTTACTTAAAAAAAAAAAAAAGAGTAAGGGGAGTGAGGCCCCACAGAATATCACTGGGGACTTTGAATGTGATCCATTTCTCTTATTAAGGCCACCGGCGTCTTGGCCAAGACAATAAAGCAAACAGATGTAGAATGGGGCCAGAACTCAGGACTGTGGGAGTTCAGATTCTTCTCTTCCTCCTACACCTGTGCTTCTCAAAGTGCAACCCTGTGATCACCTCTATCAGGATCACCCAAGGAGGGGATGGTCAGGAACCGAGACTCGTGTGGGCACCTCAGACTTCTGCATCAGAATATCTAGTGTCACAGTGTAGGAATCCTAATGGCAACCAGTATCTCATGAAATAGTCTTGCAGACTGGTGCCTGGGACACGCTCGATTAGACTGTGTTACGGGGGCCAAACCCATGTTATTACACCTTCTGAAATCTCTGGGGACTTTGGAAAATGGTTGTTGCTTGTTCCTCACTGATCCCTCTGCAGGCCCTTGTGACTCTGGAGAAAGACTGTAACTCAGGAGAAATCTGGAGGCATCTATGAGTTTTTACAGGCCAGCTCACCATGCAAATGCTTCCACAGAGACCCCTCCCTGCCCTCTGTGGTCAATGTGAGAGCCCTGTCCCTGTGATCCGTGGTAATTCTCCTCCAGGGAAACATGTGTGGGGAGATTAGTTTGAAATGGAGAGACATACTCCAGGCTCTGCCAAGTCACTCTGGAGAGAGCATGACAATGCTTTGGTTTCCATAGCAACCAGGTGACTATAAGCTCACCTTTGGCCCTGGAAACAGCCTCCAGCTTCTGGGAACAACTGCAAGGCTGCTGCTTATTATGAGAAGGAAGAACACCAATGGAGAAGGTAAAAAAACAGGTGCCATTTCAGAAATAGGCTCAGGGGCCAGGTCTGAACTGCAGGAAAGTTAGAAAAGAGTGTCCCAGCAAAGATGCTGAAGGTGCTGGACCTCCAGCCAAGAGACCAGGTGGATGGGGGCAGGCACCTCCCCTACCTTGGTCATCTGTGTTAGTAGTGTCACCATCAGATTTCAGTGCAACCCTCTTGACAACAACAGTGGACAGTTAATGTACATTAGTTTATTTCCTTCTTTGTGTTTCAAGGGAGGAAACATTCTTTCACTGTGGCACTAGTGACTGTTGAGAAGCTAACACAACAAGGGCTAATTAGCTGCACATTTACTGTGTGAAGGTGCTTTGTATATATCACCCCCATTTAATCCTCGTATTCTTTAAGGTAAGTTTCCCAGTGATGAAATTAGGGCGCAGAGAGGTTCAGTTATGCTTCATGGTCATATGTACAGGTGGCAAGTGGGGGAGCTATGTCTTGAACCAAGATGCAATGGGGCATTGAAAAGGGACTCTTGGAAAGTGTCTGATGAGCCACACCCACATACCTCTTTCCAGGAACTTTGAGTTCTTCTTGTCTGAACGGCAGGAAATTGCAATCCCAGCCATCATATGCAATTCTCTTTATTTAGCTTGGGACATAAAGGTTGAGGGCTAAAAATCCTTTAATGTCTTCTCCCCCTGTTCGCACCTCCCTGGCCAAATGATTGTCATCTCAAAATTGGCTTCTTCCCTCCAGCAGAATCTGTGACCAGGCCACCACTTGCAGAGGACTGGGATTCTGCAGGGCAGTCCAGATGGTAATGACTTCCCAGCCAGAGAGGACCCGGCCCTGCTGAAATTGGCTGGAAATGCAGATGGTATTGATGGGGTGGGGAGCCTCAGGGTGAAGGAGGTGACATTCATTCTGGTCTTGGAGTGACAGGAGACCTCAGAGCTGGTCCCAGTTTTTATCATCTCCTCATTGGGCAATGGGCAGCAATGCCTCTGTAGTCGTAGCTCTTTAATGGAGAGAACCGGAGTAGATCAGCATTTCTCAAAGTATGAGGGGTCTCAAGATATTTTAAAAAGACATTTGGGGTAATTTTTGATGGGACTCACACCTGGCATTAAATAACATTAAATAATATAATGAGAAAGTTTCATTTGCTTTCAGTTCTTCTGGGGGGTACGAAGGAGGAAATGGCATCCGGACACTCATATGTCTCTAACACCTCTTCAGTTCTTGATAATGTCCCCTTTTAGTACCAGAGGGGACAGTCCTCAGACTCAGAGCTTTGGCAGGCAGTGACATCTCCTTGCAATTTAACTTGGTTTTGTCCTTGCTTTTTATAGCTATCTTCTACATTCGACAAGGTGAGTTTCCATTTCTGGAAGTGATTTTCATTTCTGGAAGTCCGTAAGTCAGCAGCATTCCTGGGGGCTCATTGGAAACGTGAATCAGACCCCACCCCGGGCTACACACATGTTCACAGGATGCCCAAATGGTTCCTACACTTTTGTGATAAGAACTGATAAAAGAGCTTCCCTTTTCTAGAAGCGATATTTAAGTGGAAGAAGTGGGCCAGTTGAAGGAAACATGACAAATAATAGTATAGGTACAGCAACATTGTGGAGGGGCAACAGGAAGAGTGGGGGTTGGAGAAGTAGGTTAGAAATTAGAGTGTGCAGTCGGAAAGCTGTGTCTATACTGATTCTGGGGCCCTATCCCCTGGAGAGATTAGTTCTGTAGGTTGGGGATTGTGCCCCTGAATCTATATTTGGAGAAATTAAAAAAAAAAGAAACAAAAACAAAACCTGCCCCTGAAATGCACAGTGAGGCATGGAAATTACTGGATTGGATTGTTTGTTTTCCCTGAAAGTCACATGTTGTTATTCTTTTTTTTAAATTTATTTTTTATTAAAAAAAATTTTTTTTAACGTTTATTTATTTTTGAGACAGAGAGAGAGAGACACAGCATGAACAGGGGAGGGGCAGAGAGAGAGGGAGACACAGAATCGGAAGCAGGCTCCAGGCTCTGGGCCATCAGCCCAGAGCCCGACGCGGGGCTCGAACTCACGGACCGCGAGATCATGACCTGAGCTGAAGTCGGACGCTTAACGGACTAAGCCACCCAGGCGCCCCTACATGTTGTTATTCTAATATAGTGGTTCTCATCTAGAAGCCCCTCAAGGGATGTTTGACGATGTGAGAGGATGTTTTTGGTTGTCACAGTTGGAAAGCTGCTCCTAGTGGGTAGAGGGTCTGGTGGATAGAGGTCAGAGAGGGTATTAAACATCCCACGGTGCACAGAAGAGCCCCCTACACAAAAAAATTATCCAGTCCCAACTGTTACTAGAGCCAAGGATGAGAAACTCTCGTCTAAAAAGATTTTTTGTAGGGCTCCTGGGTGGCTCGGTTGGTTAAACTTCCAACTTTGGCTCAGGTCATGATCTTATGGTCCGTGAGTTTGAGCCCTGCATTGGACTCTGTGCTGACAGCTCAGAGCCTGGAGCCTGCTTCAGATTCTGTGTCTCCCTCTCTCTCTGCCCCTGCCCTGCTCGTGCTCTCTCTCTCTCTCTCTCTCAGTCAAAAAATAAATAAACATTAAAATATTTTTTAAATATTTTTTGTTATTGAAGGTATTGAAGCACAGATCAGTGAAATGCCAGGTCACAAAACACCTCTGCTCCAAACATTTCAGTTTTTATCTCATGAAGCCTGGAAGCCAAGAGCCTTCCCCAGCATCAGACCCCCGAACCCCCTCTAAACTAATCATGTCATACTACTACCCTTACCCCAACACAATCAACTTAAGCCCCACCGGCCTCTGTGTTGTTTTGGAATAGTCCAAGTATACAGATATGTTTCTACCTCAGGACCTTTGCACATGATTAAAAAAAAAATCCCTCTTGTACCTAGAACATCTGTCCACAAGTGGGCCTCTGGTCAAATCTCATCTCACCACTGAGACCTTTCCTGACCATCTTGTCTAAGAAGCAATCCCTTCTTCATGTCCCTCTCCTCCTTTCCCTTTAATTTTTCCTTAGAGAACTGACCATCAGAATATATGTGGATTTCTTTACCCTCTACTAGAATATAATAAGCACCATGAATATGTACTCACTGTCTGGCAAATAAATGTTTTAAATGAACAAAGAATAAATGGATGGATACATAAATTGATGCCTGGATTGTAGTCCCAGAGGGCCACTGTCCAGTGGTGTCCCTCCATGCCTCAGTTTCCCCCTTTGTCAGGTGAGGAGGTTGTATAGATGTTCTCTAGGGTCCGTTCAGTGCTCATGTCTGCTGGTGTGGCTCCTGGGTTCTCGCCTGCATCCCCGTCTCTCCATTTAACTGCCTACAGCCTCCCCGTCTCTCCAGTTAACTGCCTGCACCCTCCCAGCGCCACCCTCCATTACCCCAGATGTCTTCTGTCAGAGCTGAGAGGCCTCTGGGAATTAGAGATGTCAGAATTCCTCAGAAAGTGGCAGATCCATTGTGTGAACCACTGAATTGGGTAATTAGGGAGGGTGGCACTTCAGTCGTTTTAAAAGCTTAGTGGGTGGGAAGAGGAACTGTTCCCTGACAGCTACTGCACATCCACTTCGAGGTAGAGCTTTTCCTTCGGAAAATCCAGTTTTGTCACCGAACAGTGCTTTATTGCTCTCCAAAGGACTGTGTGAAGAAAGGGGATACAGGCTGGAAGCCTGGCATTGACTCATGGACTCTTTGCTTTAATAGAGGATGAAGATGGGCTAGAAAGGAGGTTAACCTCCTAGCCCAGCTTAGGGACTGTACCACTGGTGGAGTAAAAAACACAAGCATCGTAGGCACGGATATTGGTCTGTAAGATCAAGGGCTTGTTCTTTATAACCAATTTCATTTCTGATCCTGAATTCTCTCATTCTGCTGGACTAAAGGCAACTTAACCTCCATCCTCCTCGGGGCTCTCCCACCCTGAGGGGGTCAGAAGGTTCAGAATTAGATTGGATTAGATGGTTTCTTGCACTTCTGAAGTTATGGATGTTCTAAAAAATGGTTTCTAACAGGGGCAAGGCTTGGGGTGGGGATGGGGACCAGGGTCTGGCTTTTTTAGCATGCTCATTCTTTCCACCCCCTCCCCCCCCTTCTTGGTCACCAAGCCATGGACATCTTTCTTGTGGAGGGGAGAATGGATGCCCCATTTCTTGCCTATTCTCCCAATACATTTGCCTCTCCTCATATTGGGGTTAATGCTTTTAGAGACTAAAGACCGTGAAGGAAGTATCTGTGGTAATCATGACTCCCTGAAGCAATGAGCTACTTAAATGGAGGGAAAGAAAAAGGAAAACCAGAGAGAAGAGGAAAGCATCTGTTAATTTCTCAAATTATTATCTAGCCGTGGTGTAATAGTGAACCATTACATACCAAGACTTTGCTATAGGGCAGGCACTGTGCTAAAGGTCCTTGGAACAGCCTTATAAGATAATGATAGCACACTCTGGTATCATCTTACTGTGGGTTAGCATGGGGCTCAGCTCTTCACCTATATTAATTCAGTTAACTCTCCCTAGAATCCTATAAGGTAGTTGCTATTATTATTCCCATTTTGCAGATGAGGAAGTGTGACATAGAGGAGGTAAGTGTCCAAGGCCACACAGGCTGATAAGTAGGAGAGCTGAAGTTCAAACCCAGGCAGCCTGGCTACAAAGCCAGAGCACAGGCTGGCTCCACCAGCCTCCCAGGTGAGGTGGAGTTAGCTGCCTTGCCTGGAACTTGCCCAGCAGTGCTCTCCCTCTGCCTTGCCAGTTGGGAAGCTATTTGTAACTTGTGGGCAGCTGCACACACCTGGCATCTGGGAGCAAGCTGGCCCTGAAGGCAAGAACCCAATGCATAGTCAGCTTTGCAGTGGTTCAGTGGGGAAAATCAAACACCTGGCTGTCTTGAGGGGCGGACACTCAGAAGGCCGGGTGCTCTGCAACCCAAACATGGACGGCTCAGCAACAGTACTTAAATCTGGGAAGAATGAGGTCAAGGCAAGGCTCTGCTACTATTTCCTGTAGATTTGAGAATCCACTAGTATCCGCCAATATACAATACAACAGACATTCCTTTTTATAGAAATAATAGCACTTTTTTTTCCAACCAAAAGACTCCCCTGTTTTTCAATAGAAATTTTTATTGAAATGATTATAAATTCACATGCAGTTTTTTGAATGCTTAGTTTGTGAGAGAGAGAGAGAGAGAGACAGACAGACAGACAGAAAATGCAAGCAGGGGAGAGGCAGGGAAAAAGAGGGAGAGAATCCCAAGCTGGCTCTGCACTGTCTTCCCAGAGCCCACACTGGGCTTGATGTCATGAAATGTGAGATCATGACCTGACTGAGCTACCCAGGCTCCCCAGCACATGATATTTTAATAAAGAAAGAAAGAAAAGAAAAAAGAGGGCTGGGGTACTGTGTTCAATTTACCCACTTCCCTCCAATGATCACCATTATGCAAAACTACAACATAATATCTCAAGATACTGAAGAGTTCCATCACTACAAGGATCTGTTCTATAACCAGTCTGTTCTATATATCTGAATGTGGTTCCCTTTCAGCTCCCTTTCAGCTCCTACCCCATCCCTAAAACCCTGGCAACCACTAATCTGTTCTCTATTTCTAAACAGTGTCATGTCAAAAACATCATAGTAATGGAATCACATAGTAGGCAACTTACAGGTTTGGGTTTTTTCACTCAGCCTAATTCCCTGCAAATTTACCCAAGTTCTGGTGTATCCATGGTTCATTCCTTTTCATTGCTGAGTCATATTCCATGGTATGGATGTACCAGTTTGTTTAATCATGTACCTGCTGAAGGATACTTGCGCTTTCTGGGGGTATATTATGAATAAAGCTGCTATAACATTTATGTAAAGGTATTTGTGTGAACATAGAGCTTTCATTTCTCTGGGATAAATGCCCATAAGTACAACTGCTGCATCATATGGCAATTGGATGTTTAGTTTGTAAGGCAGTGCAAAATTGTTTTCTCGAGAGCATGTACCGTTTCACATCTCCAAAAGCAATGTATGGGTAATCCAGTTTCTCTACATCTTTGCCAGCATTTTGTATTGTCACGCATGACTGTTTTTTTTTTTAATTTTAAAGTTTATTTATTTTTGAGAGAGAGTGAGAGAGCGAGCGCAAGTTGGGGAGGGGCAGAGAGAGAGGGAGATACAGAATCCAAAGCAGGCTGCAGGCTCTGAGCTGTCAGCACAGAGCCTGATGCTGGGCTCCAACTCGTGAGCCATGAGACTGTGACCTGAGCCAAAGTCAGACGCTTAACCGACTGAGCCACCCAGGTGCCCTGTGGTGATGATGATGATGATTACTACCACCATCACCATTACTGTATTGCCAGTCTTATAGGTTGTAGTTATATCTAATTATGACTTCATTTACATTTCCCTGATGACTAATGATGTTGAATATCTTCTCGTGTTCTTATTTGCCATCTTTATCCTCTTTGGAGGGGATATTTTTGTCCTGTTTGGTGAAATGTCTGTTCATGTCTTCTGCCAATTTAAAAAAAAATTTTAATGTTTATTCACTTTTTGTGAGACAGAGACATAGTGTGAGCAGAGCAGGGGCAGAGAGAGAGAGGGAGACACAGAATCCTAAGCAGGCTTCAGGCTCTGTGCTGACAGCAGACAGCCCAATGTGGGGCTTGAACTCACAAACCATGAGATCTTGACCTGAGCCGAAGTTGGACACTTAACCAACTGAGCCACCCAGGCGCCCCTTTTCTGCCCAGTTTAAATTGGTTTGTGTATGTGTGTGTTTTTCCTGTTTTGTATAGCCTAGGTATTACTTCTTGTCAGATACGTGATTTGCAAACATACTTTCACTCTATAAATTGTCTTCTCATCCATTTTATAGAATCTTTTACAGAACAAAGCTTTAATTTTCATGAGATCCACCTTATCAATTTTTCTTTTATGGGTCATACTTTTGTTTTTTAAATCAACAAACTCTTTGCCGCGATCTGGATTATAGAGGCTTATTCCTATATTTTTTCAAAATATTTTATGGGTTTACATATTGTGCTTAATATGTATTTATGTATGTATTATGTGTATATTTACTTATGCATACATGTATGCATGCATACTTATTTCCAATTCTTCTAACCCCATTTGTTGAAAACGTTTTTTTGAAACCTTTACTGTGTGCCTGACAGTGAGCTAAGAAGCACCTTTAGACCTCATTTTATATAATCTCCATCATCACCCTACAAAGTAGGAACTGTATCCCAAGCTCTATGGATATGGAAACCGAGCATCAGTAAGGTTGTTTGATTTTCCTGAGGCCGCACAACCAGAGGCAAGCCTCACATCTCTGCCTCACTCCAGCCCACAGCTTACCACCATATCTAGTTCAGCTCCTGAGTGACTGTCTCTGTACTTGTGTCCCCCACATCATGACAGGAAACTCAAACGGGCTTCAAATCAGAGCCTACCTTGGGACCTCTCTTTGGGCTGTAACTAAATCAAATTTTCAGGAGGTGCAAGTGTAATATAATATGGATTATCTGTTCATCATTTAACTCAGGGAAGTCTTTTCCCCCTCACTAATATCCATGATAAAGCATATGCAAATGTCTGTAATTGAACATAATTAAAATAATGAGAGTTGAAAGAATGTGATATTCAAAATAAATGCAATAAGGAGTTGGACACAGCCATTATCCTAATTCAAAGTGATTACTTTATGATAACATTATCAGGGCCTCTAATATTTCTGTCTTTAATATAAATTACTTACTTTGGGGAGGCAGGTGCTCTCTGATTGGGATGGATTCGTGTCCTGGTCTATTACCAGTCACTGCACACTCCTTCCTGGAGGAATGTGGTGCCATTCTGACTAGGGCCATAGGCCTTTGCACCTCCCCACTGCCCTGCCCAAGCACAAACCTGCACTGAGATGACTAAGGGAGTGCAGCGACCACAGACAGCCTGGTATCCTTGGGAGCACGTGTAAAATCCACCCGAGAGTAAGTGCACTGCAGGAATCCAAGGCCAGGGGTTGCATCCTAAGGTGTGCCTGTCACAGTGCTATTCTTAGAGATTTACAGTGTGAGCAATTCAGACAGATTTCCTTGCTCTGCCTTCTCTCAAGTGTTTTATATAAAATTCAGGTTAGGTACATAGTCATAGCTTACAGAGACTTAGAAGTTAGTGCAGCTCTTTGGTGGGTGCAAGGGTATAGTACAGTACAGAGGACAGTGCTCTGGTTTTGAATGGTTGTGCTACAAATCTTACCTCTGCTTGGCCCAGTGGTGTGACCTTGGGTGAGTTACTTACCCTACTGGCCTGCAGTTTTATTTTCTTTATATGGGAAGACAGAAACTTAATTTAAAGGGGTTTTCCCTATGAAATTAAAGGACATATATATGAAGATCTTAACATTAAACAATGATTAACAAGCAATGGGTGTTGAATGTCACAGGAAACAGAGATAATTTGAAATGTTTTGTCCAAAGTTAGTTGCTGCAAGAGGTGGGATTTGGGGATAAGAATGTGAGACTGTGGGTTCCTGGTTCACAAGCGGTTCACTGACTTTGGGTGGGTGCTGGCAGGATGGGGAATAGGGGCAGAAAGACTTCTTCCATTCTTTTCTCTTCTTCCATCACCAGCCCATAGAAGGTGGTGGCATCCAGAAGGGTTTAAATTTCCCTGGAGGGGTGGGAGGTGGAGAAAATGATTTCCTTCACTTGTCTTGTTCTGGGCTCCCTGGCTTATGCTAGTCATGACAGTGATCCTATGCCAAGTCCTGCATCTAGAAGCTAGCGCCCACCCAACAAAACTATGGGAAGTGAGGGTACCCTCCCCACCACATGTGTATAGACACACCAAATACCAATGCTTCATCACAGATTGAGGCTCCTAGGATGAGTCGGGGCTGAACCCACAGAGGGCCAATGGGATTTGGTGTATCCTCCTTGATGACTCTATCCGGACCAGCTTGTATGAGAGTTTCCACTGGCCATCATTGAAGGGAATGGGCTGACCTTGGACTATGATCATAACCTTTTATGCCATGGGCTGGGCATTGGCTGGGGTTTTTCACATAGGTGCTATGACCAAACATTTGAATTTGAGGATCCTCAGCTTTTTGCATCCCAGTAACTGGATTCTGGTCTGACCTATCACTTTCTTCCCCTTCCCTGCCCTCCCAAGAGATTCTTTCTTCATCCAGACTGGTTCTTCAAGCTGCACAGTCAGGAGAAAAAAGGGAAAAAGAGCATGCATTGCAGCTTTTTTTAGAGAAGGGCATGGAAACAGTTTATGCATGAGGGAAGTGGGTAGGAGGAGGGTTTGTAGAGAAGTCCTGTTTTTGGTTATGCTTCCCCTCAAGGTGCTTCCCCACCACCATTATTGAGCATGAATCATTTTGGGACCTGATGGTGAGGTTACAATACATTTTATTAGACTGACCCTGAAAACCACCCAACTAGGTTGCTCATTTATGGAGGAGCACCAAGGTGCTAGCCCGTGACCACACAGTCAGGAGGTAGATGCCCATGATTTGAATCTGGACCTCTCTGGCCTGACTCTGCCCCTTCCCCTGCTTGCCGGAAGCTTCAGCTCTCTCTTAGCTCACAGCACGTAGAAAGAATTAAAGAATAATCATCATTGCAGCACTGTGCTGGGAAATGGCAATTAGCCTCTAGTTTGTTTGGATTAATATCTCTGGAGACCTTTATGAAGTATTATTTATTGATAAGGAACGTGCAGAACAGCCCAATAGGAGTTGGGAGTTCTGTGTTCAATGCTCTTGGTGGAGCATCTACACGACATGAACTTCGCTCATCGTCCCAAAGATGTGGCTACTTGGTTTTGGAAATTATTGGGCCCTTTCTGGGTTTTCTTTTTTTGGAAGGTCTGTAACTACTGTGGGGAAGTGTGCTCTGTTGGATAAGCTTGTTTTAAGAGCTGTACCAACTTGAACAAATTACAGACGTGCCAATAATCAACAGTTTTCTTGGGCAAATAAGGCTCTTAACTCTGAGTTAACCCATCTGGGGGGCATGGTTGGGAAATTAGACACGATGTATATGAGACTCCAGCATCTGAGGTTTGGAAGGTATTTAAAAGCAACAATCGGTATTCTCACAGTTTTTTGAAAATTAAACACATGTTAACATGCACTGGCGAGCACAAACATGCTAGCATGAATCAGGTAGTGAGAAAAAAAATACTGAGATTAAAAAAAAACCTGCAAATGTATTTTCCACAAAGTAGATACTATGCACAGTAAGAGCTAAGGGTTGATCTTAAATATACAGAGAGATGAACTGTAAAAATCTACCAAATTGTGATCCTTAGGAGTAGGATTAGGCTGAATTTACCTTAATACAAAACATTAAAAACCCTTTAAAAAAAAAAAGAAAAGAAAAGCAAGAAGAATAAAGTCCTTCTTTAAAGAACAAAGTTTTTGAGTTCTTCACAAGACTGTTTCTGTGAACAGGATGCCGATGTCGTTTGGGTTGCAATGGAGAGGAAAGAAAGGTTAACATTGCTTAGGCAATTCTTCAACAAAAGCTACTCCTATAATTGACTCAAATTTTATCTCTTCATTAAAGTGAGACCGCTAATGGGTCACCCTTTCTTAGCCATCACTAAGTACTGTGTACAATGAAAATGTGTAAGTCTGAATTCCTTTGAACAGTAACCCCCAACTTGCAGCCTTTTAGGTGACCTTCCTGTAATTAGTGTGAATCATTGAGCCTTACTGGGCACGTGTGTGTGTGTGTGTGTGTGTGTGTGTGTGTGTGTGTGTGTGTGTTGTTTCTCCAGGAATCCAATAAGGAATGAAAATTCACTGTCAGGAGACACTGTGAAGAGTCTCAAGACGGAGCAGACATCTGCTGACCCGAGTCAGTATGAGGACACAGCTGCTCCAGGCGGAGAACTCTGGGTTTGAGCCTGCTGTCCCCCTCTCTCATCCCCAGGCCCTCTCAGACACATAGTGACCATCCTGTCTAAACTGAAAGGGATACAGCGCGTGCCATGCCCACAAGGTTGAGCCAGTGACCTTCTGTCTTTCTGGTCTCCCTCTCCTGTCCACGTACACACGAGAAATAAGTAGACGTGTGTGGATACAGGGACCTCAGAGTGAATGTTACACACTGGGCACTGAGCCATATAAACCCATCAATTTCTCTTTCTTTTTGCAACATGTAAGTGAAAACCACAGAAGAGAAAATGCTTGTCCTCCTGCCTATTTGAAAATTCTGTGTGTGCATGTGAGTGTGTGTGTGTGTGTGTATAACAGAGAGACAGACAAATGTAGATACAGAGACAGGCAGAGAGACTTTCACACCTATTTCTTTACAAAGCCCTCCGTAAACTCATCTAGGTGAAGGAGGCGGAAAACACAGCTGTGTCTGAAGGATTTGCCTTCTTACCCAGCAAGCATAGAGGCTGTGTTCATTGAAATGTTAGCCATTATTCTATTTGACTTCTCTGATGTTCTCAGGTTGATATGTTTAAGATTAATGAGGCATTAGTTCTCAATCAAGGAGCCATAATCAAGAATACCCATTTAGCTGCAGTGAGTTGTGTCCCTGCATTAATTAATATCATTTGACCTTTGTATTTTGGGTGGGATGATGTATCGCCGAATTTTCCTGAGCAGTGCCATAAAATTGATAGCTTGAATATTGCCGCTTGTATGGCCGAATGGTTCGTTTAAGTTAAATACTGTGCTGGTAATTAATATAGGATAGGTAAGTCTGGGCAGAAGATACGTATTAATTCTTATTTAGTGAAGCAAGCTTTGCTGGGTGGGAGATTCAGATGAAGCGCTTTGGGGCTGGGGACCTTGACACTTAGAGGAAAATTGTCCTGAAGGTACCTCATGAGGAATCTTTTTCTAATCTGGAGATCATGTCTACACAAATGTTTAAATACAAAATGGAACAGAGCTATTGGGGCGTGTTGGACCTTCCACGTTAGCTTTTTTCCTATTTTAATGGGTGCATCGCTCAAATGTCTTCTCTGTAAAGTTTTGGGTGCGCTGTGATGGTTGCATCCTTCCAGGTTGTAGCAAGTTTCTAGGCCAGAGGTTGGCCAAACTTTTTTGTAAAGGTTCAGAGACTAAATATTTTTGGCTTTGCAGGCCGTACAGTCTCTCTTACAACTATGCATCTCTTCCCATGTGGGAAGAGCTATGTTTTATATTCATTACCATGTTTCACTGCATAGCAAAGTACCAGGAGCATGATGCAAAGTGCGAAAAATATCTAAGAATTGAGCGGTCATTTCTGCGTTTCTTCAATGGCAAGAGCCGATCAATCTGGCCCCCAGTATGAGTTATAACCGCTGATGCAAGAACCAAAAGCCCAGCCCTACCTCCCTATTTGTTCTCACTGTCTGTGAGTCAAGGAGGAGAGGAGCAAGGAGAATTTGTCCCTTTTCCCACCATCATCATTTGATCTTACGTGAGATCCAAATACACTCATCTTCTCAAAGTACATTTCTGTACATCTATTGTTCTATTTACAGAATTTGATCAAAGACGCCCATACCACACCATAGCCTGCTTTGAAAACTTAATAACGTTTTAAAAACATCTTTCCACATCGTTCAGTATTCTTTGCACCATTATTTTCATTGGCAGTATGGCATTCCATGTTTTATTTAACCAGTCTTCTGAGGGAGGACATTTATATTGTTTCCTTTACTCCAATTGCAAACCGCTAAATATTGCAGCCCATATATTTTAGAGCCCAAATCCACATATTTATGTCTTAGAATTTTTTTAATGTTTATTTATTTGAGAGAGAGAGAGCGAGAGAGAGAGAGAGAGAATGTGCGAGCAGGGGAAGGGCAGAGAGAGAGAGCAAGACACAGAATCTGAAGCAGGCTCCAGGCACTGAGTGGTCAGCACAGAGCCTGATGTGGGGCTCGAACTTACAAGCTGTGAGATCACAACCTGAGCCAAAGTTGGATGGTTAACTGACTGAGTCACCCAGGTGCCCCCACATACTGTCTTAGAACAAATACCTGAATTTCTGTGTACAAGGCAAGTACGTTTTCAAGGTTTTTGATACTTTGAGACTAATTGCCTTCCATGAATTTTCGAGTCCTACCTAAATTGCATGATAATATCTTTCATTTAAAATTTTTGAGGAGGAACTTAGAAAAAAAAGATAAACCCTGTTTAGGGATGTTTGTTAGGCCATGTGGAATAAGCCCAGTGGAATGCAGAAATGTTGCCAGGTGGGAGATTGACAAACCTTTATGTGTCATACTGTTGCCCTGGAACCTTGACTTTAGAAATTGAGTTCTCTAGAATAGAAGGACAGACAGAATTATTTGATTCCAAGTCAACTTCCCTTCATTACAAACATCGGTTATGTTCACGTTTGGTGGGCAGTCTACGTGGACAGAAGAAGAGGTCTGGGACTATTAGATCACACTGATTTATGCAGTATCATAATGGGAATGGAGTAGGATGGGGCTTTGGCCAGCCTCTCCATTTCATTATGAGGAAAGAGATACTGAATTGCAACAATGGTTCTTTGTCTAGGGGCGCTGGGAACTCTGCTGTAGGGGAATTTTTTCTGCACCTTCACCATAACATCCATTTTACCATAGGAGAGAGACCCCACAGAAGGCATGCTTCTGAATAGAAAACTGTGAGAATCAAGGTCAGGACAATTATTGGGGACAAGAGTTAGGTTTCTTTAATGTCATATTCAGAAAATGGTTTTGTAATCAGAGTACTTTAGGGAGGTTTGAGGTTGATTTTGTTTGTTTGTTTGTTTATTTGTTCCAGTGAACAATGAGCATTTTGCTATGTGTAAAAGTGGAGGTCCCAGCAGGAAACTGGAGGCACATTCAAATTGATTAGCTTAAAGTGAGGGGTCATTTACAAAAAGCATGGATAGGGTATGGGAAATTCACAAGGGATAATCTGTCCCCTGAGGCTAGTAATAGGGAGAGTGTTACCACCTCCAGAATTGAAGGGGGAAGAGAGAGCAGTTACAAGGACCTTCAGGAGATGAGCACCGTGGGATTTAATTTGGGAGTACAACCAGCTCACAGCTACCCTGCAGGGTAAGAGTCTAGGGAGTAAATATCCCAAGCTCACTCTCCTCCCTCCCTCTATCTCTCTTGATGCTCCCCATTGACCAAACCCACCTGGAAAACAGAGGGAAGAGAGCCCATTGATACAGTTTGTCCAGATCAGCCCCATGCCTGAGCACAGAGCACAGTGGAGACAGGTGGAGCTTGGAACTCTGGGTAAATAGAAAGTAAACAGCTCAACACGGCTGCATGGATTACTTAAACTTACTGTTTCCTAGGACAGCACACTTTGGTTTAGAGCTAAATCTGTGAGCATCATGAGTTTACAGCCACAGGATAGGACTTTATAAAAATCCAGTGCCTAGGGCACCTGGGTGGCTTAATCGGTTAAGCATCCAACTCTTGATTTTAGCTCAGGTCATGATCTCATGGTCTTGAGATAAAGCCCTGCATGGGGCTGCACACTGGGTGTGGAGCCTGGTTGAGATTCTCTCTCTCTGGAGCACATGGGTGGCTCAGTTGTTTCTGTGCTTGTGCGTCTGACTCTTGGTTTCTGTTTAGATGATGGTCTCATGGTTCATGGGATCAAGCCCCACATCGGCGTGGAGTGTGCTTGGGATTCTCTCTGTGTCCATACTCTGTTGTGCTCTTGTACACACTCTGTCTCAAAACAAATAAACTTAAAAACAAATTGCTCTCTTTTCCTCTGCCCCTGCCACTCCCCTGCTTGGTTGTTGCCCTCTCAAAAAATAAATAAATAAACAAAAATCCAGTGCCTAATCAAATGCCAACTCTGGGATATTAGACGAGAATTACATGATTATGTGGCAGGTGAAGTGGCCCATACCTGTACCACGTACCTGACAGATTCCTTCTAGGTTACTTTAAGAGCTCCTGAAAGATTTGCCAAATTTCTAGACTGACTGGACATTCAAATAATTTCTCCCGGGTCCCAGATGATAAATGAATGATGCCAAGGAAAACAAAATAATGGTTTCATTTTTTAAGGTAGAAGAGAAATGGTTTTTACATTCACCCCAAGGCAACCCATCCAAGAGCAAAATGAGGCTCATTCAAATAAAATTTTCTCTTAAATCTAACTCAGTTTGCCAGAGCCTCAGATTCAATGTGTAAACCTGTTTTATTTGGCTTCATGTAATTTTATATTGTTGTTAATTTAGTTTTCCTTTGTTTGCATACTATGAACCATTTGTTAATTTTTAAAATGTTAGGATATTTAACATAAAGTCTGAATTTTCTTCTTTTGAAACATGAATTTTCTTCTTTTTGACAATATTGGACTTTGATTACCACAAAGGAAAAAAAAATGGATTTGTCTCCCCAGTTGCTTCTGGCCGTCACTCATGTAGGTGTTTGAATGCTCAGTCTCTATAAATTCCTAAGTCCCTGCAGAGAGGGCATAGTCTCAACCCAGTTTTATTCTGTTCTTAGGAGAGTTCATGGACTTATACCAGATTCTCCAGATATGTAAGTTTCCTGGAGTGACTTAGACCTCTGTGAATGCTTCTAATATTCTCAATAGTCGGACCTCATTGCAATTTTTTTAAATTTGGAGGAAATTGAGGTAGACCACACAGACATTTACATCTGTGTTGTCTTTAACAAAGAATAATGAAGCATCACCAAAAGCAAATACTCAATATTATAAATCAGATACTGGGTCTGGGAGAAGTTATCAGGGGGCTTCAGAGGGCAAGCCTGATTTTTGAATGTTTTAAGCTTTGGTATATCCAGGGCTAGTATCTTTTCAACAACGTATTGGTATTGTCTTTCTTTGAGTGAAACGTATATGGAGGCTCAACATGTAAAACAGACCAAAGCTGAGGAGTTTCACAGAAACAAATTGGAGGGGAGGGTACACGGCCACCTCTCACCCTGCTCCACATTTCTGATGGAGGAACCCCAGTGGCACCTCTCTTGTGTCCTAAAGCACAAAGATGTCCTCCTCTCCTAATGACCTTTCTGTTTATACCACGTGAGAACATCATGAAATATCCATCCATTTTTAATAGGAGAATGATATTTTTTATATACTCTGTCTAGTCTGTCAGTGTCTTGCTTGGTACCTATGTTGGATGTACTTATTTATATAAAAATTTATGTCACATTGCAGACAGATTTTGACTAATTTCAGTTGACATCTCCTTGAGCTCACTAGGATTTTTCTGATTTTATGATGCATGAAACATTTCTCAATGGAAGATGCTGGAATATCCACATTTTTCAGTCTGGAAAACCTGTATGAGAAAAATTTTACAGAGAACACTTATCCTGAATCAACCAAACTCTTCACTAGTTATAAGCTGTCTTATAACAGAGAGCTAAGGAACTGGGAGAGGAACATGGGAGAGTTCTTGAGTGAAGAAGGGGGCTCGGGAATTATCAGCAGTTCATTAGTTATCTGCACCTTTCTAAATGATCCTTTTGTTTTCACTCCATAGAGTTTATGTCTAGCCTCCTACCAGCACTGCCCTTCCATTATTTACTCAACTTCTCCCTTCTGTTTTGTCTCTACCACAGGGCCTTTGAATATGCTTTGCTAAATGCCTAGAATGCTTCTTCATGCCTCTTACCCAAACTAATCTATTTTGAGTCGTCTTCTATCTCAGTTCAAACATCACTCCTTCAAGTGAAGCTCTCTCCTACTCTTAGACTAGGTCAAACTCTTCCCCTCTGAAGGCTCTCATAGAAGCTTATTAATATTCATTTATTTGTATGATTATTTGATTTTTTTTTTAAGTTCTAATTCCCTTAAAAATAGAACCTGAGGGGCACCTGGGTGGCTCAATTGGTTGAGTACCTGACTCTTGATTTCAGCTCTGGTCATGATCCAGGGTCATGGGATTGAGCCCTGCATCAGGCTCTGCTCTGAATGTGGAGCCTGCTTAGGATACTTTTTCTCTCTCCCTCTCCTCCTCTCTTATGCTCATGGGAAATTTCTCCCTCTGCTCTCAAATTAAAAAAATAGAACTTGAAATAAAACTTATGTGATAAGGCTTTATAGACAGATACAATACCAGGGCAGCTAGAATGAAGGAAGAGGGGAATTGAGGCAGGAAAGACCACAAGCGTGTACAAAACAGTGTGTTACTGGGCTGACCACAGCTTGATACCTAACCCAGCTTACTTCCCCCTTCCCATGCGGGGGGGGGCGCCCGGCGGGGGTCTTCAAGGTAGGCTGTGTGGGACCATGATACCTTGGAACATTTTTTTGAAAGAGACAAGGATATGTTTGCTAACAGCTTTCAATCTCCTTTTGTTGGTCAGATTCACTCCACTGGAGAATAAACTCACCTATATTTACAAGGTATATTACCTAGACCTTTAAGGCAGCTCCTGGGGGAGCCTAATCCCATGTTTCATAGTGTAATACTTCTTATGAACCCCAAAGCAGTAGCAGGAACCATAGCTTTCGTGAGTCTGGTTGGGGTGGACTTGGGTTGTGAAATCACAGCAGGTGTGATGAAAGTCATGCCAGGGCCCAACCCACGGGAGGCTGTAGCAGCCAGAGGTTGTAAGAAGATGAGGCAGGAGTGAAGGCTGGATTTCCCATGGAGGAAAGGGCCAACTTCCAGAGGACTGGTGGAACTGACAAAGTCTGGGAAGTATAAAAATGTGATCCCATGCATGCCTGCCTATGTCTTCCACCTTCTTATAAGTACAGTGAGGATAAGAACTGCATTTATTTGGCTCTGCTCAATATTGTATATTCAGCCCCTAAAACAGTGCCAGGAAATGGAATTAATCGATATTTGTTGAATGGATGGATGGATGAATAAATGGATGGATAGATGGACAGTTGGATAGATAGACGGATAAATGGAAGGATGGAGGAAGGGATGGATGGATGGGTGGATGGATGGATGGATAGATGATACGTCAATGTTTGTTGAAATCTTCTAGCCTCTATTTTCCTTTTTCTCAGTCACAGGTAAGTTCTCATTAGCTAGTGGCAGCAACATCGGATTGATTGGGGCACCATCTTTGCACATGATGAAAACCCTGTGGTCTGCCACCTAGAAGTCTGGAGCTGTTCAGGTGCTGAGTGGGTTCTGGAGTTCTGAGAATCCTCAAGGAGATATATTTTGCTCTAGATTGTCACTTTCCTCTCAGAGTTTAAGTAGTATTGGTATATAGACACCAGGGTCTAGGTGATCTAGGAAACCATTAATGGTGTGGCTTTTGGAGCTCTGAAAGGTAATATTTTCTGAATGTCTTCCATGGCCCAAGTATAGTAAGTACCCTGCACAAATTATTTAATCCCTAGCAAAGTTGTATAGGGCAAACTTTCCTGAGTGATGGAATTAGAATTTGAACCCAGTTTTTCCTGACCCTGGAACCCATGCTCTTAACTTCTACACTGGCATTTTCCTAGATATGCATGTGTGTGTTATACAAGATGGGTTTTAGATACTTCACTGATAGGATTATTCATTTTCATGGTTATATGTTTGCTTAAATACATATTGGAGCAATACTAGTTTTTAATTTAGGATAATGTTGGAATTTCAAGATACATTAAAGATTTCCAATTTTAAGGAAAATATTAAATATCTAATAGTGCAGCTGGTACAAATATGGCAAAAACCATGAGGTAGCACAGGATGTCTGATGCTTAGGAAATATTGCGGTATGTCAAATGGAATATCCAGAGGGACTCACAACCCCTACGTCATTCCTCAGCTGCTTCTCCCAATTCTTTAATTTTTTGTAAATAATTATTTCTTTTTCAGAGAGAGAGCCCAAGCTGGGGAGAGGCAGAGAGAGGGAGGGAGAGAAAGGATCTGATGCAGGCTCTGTGCTGGCAGCAGAGAACCCAACATGGGGCCCGAACCCATGAACCATGAGATCATGACCTGAGCTGAAGTCAGACACTTAATAGACCAAGTCACCCAAGCGCCCCAGATTTCCCCTAATTTTTTAAGCCTGGAGGATCTACAGCTCTTAAACCATTGTCAACTGCTGTGTTCTTTAGTTTTTCATTCTAGGTTATTGAGCTAACCAACTATTAAGAACTAAGGGAGTCATAAGTGGAAAAGAAGTTTTGACATGGGAATCAGAGAAGAGGTTAACTATAGATAGGTATACCAGTTAATGGGATGTATATTCAGCATGGGCTGCATCTTTGCATTTTCAACTCTTTTTGATTCCCTTTCTTTGAAAAGAGGAAGGCTTTGCTCCTGAGTTTGGAAGAAAGGTCGAAGTAGGTTGAGATGTGATCGCATGATCTGACCCCCATTGACCCCGTGCTTCAGAGAAGATGACTAATATCTCTGTCACTCTTTCATTCCCCTACCCTCGCAAGTTTCCAAAGAAGACTCTATTCCTAGCCTATGGCGAGCACTTAGGGAAATGAGTTAATTTTTGTAAAGTTCTTAGATGTGTGCCTGGCACATTTTAATTACCATTTGTATTTGTTTTTACCTTTAATATGATTAGAATAGTACATGGATTGAATGGGTTAGAGCAGAGAAGCAGCAAAAGCATGGTTTTCAGAATCCAGTGGGAGTTATGTGTTAAGAATCTGTGTTACCTGCTATATGTAATCTCCAGCTTCTGTTGCCCTGTTCTCTGCCCTACAGTAACAAGATCCTGAGTCCTCTAGTGGCATTTAGATCTGGCCACTGGAAGGCATCCTGGCTAGAAATCCGAGGGAAGGAGAAGAATGAGGTCAGGGTATCTGTTCCTCTGGCACCCTCTCTATGAGATTTCCTGTGCCCTTTACCTGAAGGTCAGTGTTTCTTTTCTCAAGCACCTGTTCTGAATAGTTCGGTCTTTCTCAGTTCTCTTTATGACTCTCCTCCCACCCCCTTGTTCCTTGAGACCTAGGGATAATAATGATGGCTTTGTTGACATTAGTCTAGGTTGATATTACATCTGGGGCCTTGGACAAGTTCCTCAAACTCTTTTAGGCTTACTGTCTTCATCTACAAAACAGCTAAGCCAGGTTCTCAAACTCAAATGTCAGGGACCAGGCAAGGGTCTCAAATGAGTGGGGTGGGACTGCACCCAGCCTGAAGCCTCTTCTCAGTTCCCACCATGGCCATGTAAGAAAGCAGGCCCAGTGGCCAGACATTGTGATTTGCCCAGAGAATCCAGAAATCCAGCTTGTGTATGCAGTCTCTTGATTTTTAAATGTTAGAAACTTAGTAAATGTTAATTTTGAAAGGTCAGAGAGGCCAAAATTTGGGTTAAGAGTTATTGAGAGGACTGCAGGTAACACATACAAGAAAGTGTTGCACAGTGGTTTGGCATACTGACTCCAGAGCCCCACTGCCTGAATTTGAATGAAGACCCTGTGTTTACTAGCTAGGTGACCTTGGACATTTTACATTGCTTCTTTTTTAAAATGTATTTATTTTTGAGCGGGGGGGTGGTGGGGTGGGGAAGGAGAGCATGTACACAAGTTGGGGAGGGGCAGAGACAGAGACAGCGAATCCGAAGTGCACAGACAGACTTGGGGCTCCAACTCATGAACCATGACACCATGACCTGAGCCGAAGCCAGACTCTTAACCAACTGAGCCATGCAGGCACCCCTACTATGCTTCTTTGAGCCTCAGTTTCCCTATCTGCAAAATGGGGATAATCTTATACGTGTCTCTTAGGGTTGTAATGAGGATTAAAAGGGTTAATATTTGAAAAGATTTAAGAGACTGTCTGGTACATAGAAAGCACTATGTAAGTGTTGGCAAATAAAAATGAATAAATATATACTTGATTCAATGCTTGGAATATCAGAGATTTTTCAGCGTATGGGAGCTTAAGCAGATGAATGTCCAGGTTTTAGCTATGGGAATAAAAACACAAATTTCTCCAGCTTCTTGTGTATTATTAAGTTAACATGAATTCCCAAAATAATGGAAGCTTTTAATTTTATTTCTCCCTCCAGAATGGTCTATTTAATGCCACTTGCCTTGAGTTAGTAGTGTCTGACTTCAGAGGTCCTCATCAGGGTACATTGATACTCAGCCCTAAGATTGTTCTAATAAGCTTTATTGACTTGCTGAACCTCAGAGTTCTTTTTATTGACATGCAGTGTAAATCATCCCATCTGACATTTGAATGTCCTTTCTGAGAAACGTGTTAGACCTTACATGGGTACTGAGCTCCTGATGATGTGTGCATTCCTTAGTCAAGCATGCAGTGGCTTAGATGAAGATATCACACACAAAGCCTTGTTTTAAGCTAAGATTGGATGGGAGGAAGGCCATGAAATTTTGTTTTGTTGAAAAAAAGGTTTTTTCTGAGATACGGGAAGGGTGTACATTTTAATGGGGCTATAGTTATTTTCTCTGTCTTTAGAAACTTAAAAGCCAAGAGGTTATTGCTCAATATTTGGTAGCTTGAGAGGTACAGATAGTAATCTACCAGCTTGCTTTGAAGAGAGAATCATGTGACTTTGAATTCAGAAACTTTTTGTTCAAATTTCTTCTTGAAAAGGGGAAGGAAACAAACCCTGCAGCTGAAATTTTCTAATACAATAGCCGTTTAAGGAACCATCCTGCCTTCCAGGAATTCGGTTTCTTGGATAATGTTTCATGAGCCCATCTGGACACGCATTCCCTTCCTCAGTCATTCTGCCACTGTTTATTGGGCATCTGCTATGGGCCAGGCACCTGCTAGTGCTGGTAGTACACTGACAAATGTGACAGTGTCCCTGCCCCTGAGAAGCTCATGATCTACTTGGGAAGATATAAAATTGATAATTAAAATACAAGGCATTGAGTGTTACAAGAGAGCAGGAATTTTCACCTTTGGTACTGTTGATTTGGGGGGCTGGATCCTTCTTTGTTGTGGGGGCTGTCTGTAGATGTTGAACAGCATCTCTGTCCTCCACCAACTAGAGGCCAGAGGAATCCTCCCTCCAGTGACGACAACCCAAAAGGTCACTAGACATTGCCAAACATCCCCTGGGGGGCGATGCTGCCCCTGTTGAGAACCACTGTTAAGTAGAGACATTTACACAATTTCTTGGGAAAGGAGCAACTGATTCATGTAGGACAAGTGAGGTAGACTTTTCAAAAGGATGATGACATTTGAGCTGGATCTTGAGATGGAAATATAGCTCAACAACCAGTGAAGTAGAAGTTTAGCACTTCAGACAAAGGGGATACAATGGTATGACAGAACATAGACTATTTAGAGAACAATGTGTAATTCTTCGTAGGTGAAATTAAACTGCTTGCCAGATAAGGCTATAAAGGCAGGCTTGGGCCAGGTCATAGAGAGTCTTATATACCAAGAAAAGATGTTTAGACTTCATCCCATTGGTAATGGAGAAGCAATGAACTTATTAAGTGGTGTGTTAATATTTGCATCGTATGGCCTGTTTGATTATTCATTCAGCACCTGGTAATATCACCCCCATTTCCTTTGGGGAATTACCTGCCCACCATTCTGAGACTGGTGGTTTAGGTGGGGTTGAACTCATACCCTGGTTCCACAGATCTGGCTAACCACAGCATGTATCCACCTGGTCATGTGGTTAGTTCAGTGGTGGGCATGTGATATCATCCAGGCCAGTGGGGGCACACTCTAGGATTAAAAGACATCCTCTTTCCACTGGGGTTACTAGTTTAGAAGAATATTATCTTCAAGTTTGGAATTTGTGGAGGGCATATTTTTTTAACTTTATTCATCTATTTTGAAAGAAAGAAAGAGTACAAGTTGTGGAGGGACAGAGAGAGAGGGAGAGAGAATCCCAAGCAGGCTCTGCACCATGAACAGTGAGACTATGACCTGAGCCAAAGTTGGTTGCTTAACTGACTGAGCCACCCAGGCACCCCAATTGGAGGGCACCTTGACTCAACAATTGAAGCGCATGTTGAGGATACCAACATAGGGGAGAGTAGAAACAAGAGACAAAGCCTAAAACTGTGTGCTTTGGAATTTGTACTCACATGTAACAATAAATCACGTTTCCAGTTTATACTGGCTTGAGTTTCTGTAACTTGGAAGGGGAAGAGAGAGAGCTGACAAATACAGTATTTAAAACATTGTTCTTGAATATCTAGAGAATTGAGTGTGTGCAGGGAAGGGTTTCTTACAAAGAAACCAGCTAAGAGGCTAGTGTACCAGTGCAGACAGAAGATTAGATGCAATGGGTGGAAATGGAGGGAACCTAAGAGAATTGATAGAGGAAATAAGAGTTTCTCCCACATGTGTTGAGTTCATGCATGGCTTGCAGGCCCTCCACACCATGACACTGATCCTTCCTTTCCTCTCATGTCTGCATCATCCATTTAGGATTATCTCCTGGGAATGGGGTGGGATAGCACCTAAGATGGCACTAAATTATCTCTTTCTCTTGGAAGCCACATTCTTGTGTAACGTCGTCTCTGTAGGTGTGGGTTAGATTTCTTGATTCGCGTCAAATGTGTGGAATATGACAGAAATAATGGGATATCACTTCCAAAATTGGGTCATAAAAAAGACATTGACTTTGCTTGTTTATTGCTTTGAGGAAAGTAGCTGCCATGTTGTGGGCTGCTCAATTGAACTGCTCACGTGGCTAGGAGCTGAGGTTGGACACCAGCCAGCAGCTCTCAGTCCACAAACTTCTGTTCTGAAGAACAGAATCCTTCCAATAACTGCATGAGTGAGTGTGGGAGTAGATCCTTCCCTAGTCAACTCTTGAGATGAAACTGCAGCCAGAATTGACATTTTTCAGCCTTATCAGAGACCTAAGCCAGAGGCACCCATTACTCTGTGCCCACATCCTGATTTATAGACACTATGAGTTAATGTTTGCTGTTTTGAGCTGCTTAATTTTGGAGCAAATAGTTATGCATCAAGAGACACATATTACAGTGGGATTTAGTTCCTATTTTATGTTATATAGATAGTAATCAATAAATACTTGTAGAATAAGTGAATAGATTGATTATAAACAGCAGCCCCAGATGCTTGGCAAAAAGCCCGATGACAGTGGTATACAGGATGCTGGAGAAATGGCAGTTGGAAACTTAGCTGAGATGTGAAGGGTGCAGAGACCTTTGGGACCTGGCAGCTCTGGGGACATCAATGACATACAGGAAGTGACTTTGGAAGTGTGCGAAGAGTGGGATGTATTTAAGGAGGGTGGTGTCCTGGCAGAGTAGATAGAAAAAGAGACCATTATGGAGCAGCTAGGAGGCAGGAAGATGCCAGGAGGGGCTGTTTCTGAAGCCAAAGAGAGATGTTAAGGGACTGTCAACACACCAGATGATGAAGAGATAGCAACCAAGATTAAGGACTGAACTTGGCCATGGGGTGGGGCAGAGGAGAGCAGTCATCAGTTAAGAAGATGCTAAAATCATAGCTCCAATGGAATTGTATGAACAGAAAAAGCAGATTATAGTAGATCATTGGGTGATGGAGGAATGGAGGTGATAAACATGGTCAGATTGCAGTAGAAGTAGACCTCAACTAGTAGTGCACTTAAGGTTGAAAAAGAGTTGAAGGAGGAGGGTTAACATAAGCGAGCTTCAGCGTATTTACATCCTGACAACCAGGAGAGTCTGAAGACAGAACAGAGAGAACGATGAGCTGGTGTAGAAAGATCCTGGAGGAGGGGTGAAAAGATGGGAACAAGGCACTCCAGCCGGGCATTTAGCCTTGGCACTGAGAAGTGTGTTCAGATAAGTACTTACATTTTGGTTCAACATCTGTCCTGTGCTGTTCTGTTCTGTATTCTCTGTGAACTACTCCAGAAAAATGTGGTTGCTTTTATTGCCAAGTTGCTTAATTGCCTTACGGGATAATGGCAAGCGAGCTAGTCTTGGAGCTTTTGAACACAGAGACGAATCAAAGCAGGAAGAGGTAGAGAAATCAAATAGACTGATGGCCTTTTCATTGACAGTCTTTCAAGTTGGTTACCCTTTCTTTTGTCAGTCTAGTAATGGTTGCTGACATCTGCAAAATACTTTTAAAACTAAAAATAGAGAGGAATGGTAGAAAATTCTACCTGCTATCGTCAGGCATATATGCTTTATGCTTTGCTTTCTTTCCCCTGTTGTCTATTAATAAAAGAACTCTCATGCAAATACCAGGTCCAGACCATTTTTAACAGTGCTTCCAGGATTAATAACCATCACTTCATACTGTTTAAAAAAGACCTACCAAAAAGGAATAATGGTCTACTTGAGTCTACCACATAAAACTGCCAATGCATTTTCACCTGTTCACTTTATCCTCACACCAGTGAGTCAAGTAGGGCTTTCATACAAAGAAGCTGTTGCAGCAAGGCTTGGCTGTCTCCCTCCACACCGCCTGGCTGGGACAGAACCTGGAGGCTCCTGAAGCCTAATTGTTTATTCTCACTAATGCATTACATCACTGTTTCTTACTCCTACTTATGGCTACAGAGACTCCAAAATGGCACTTCCTGAGTGGTCCCATGGGTTCCCTGCAAAATACCTGTAGATTTTAATATATTCATGGTGCTTAATCAGTGCTTCAGAATCTTGCTAACAATTACCTCTTTTCTGTGAGTTTGAGAGCACAGCAAGCAATCATGTTTTCAAAGAGAAGGGAAATATCCATGCACAAAGTGCTCAGATCTTTAAATGTTGAATTCCTATTCTCTCCCCACTTCCAACTGTATCCACAAGTCATTCGGCTGTTGGACTAATCACACAGGTACTTGGAACACCTGTGACAGGAATACATGGTGTGTGTGTGTGTGTGTGTGTGTGTGTGTTTTGAAAAATCACATTCCCAGGTCTCATACCAGACTTAGTGAGTCAGAATCTTTAGAGTGGTACCCAGGATCTGAATTTTGGTAAGCATCAGAGATAATTTTTTTTCTAAATGTTTATTCATTTTTGAGAGTGAGAAAAAGAGAGGGAGCGAGGGAGGGAGGGAGGGAGGGAGGGAGGGGTAGGCAGAGAGAGGAGGACAGGATCCAAAGAGGGCTCTGCGCTGATAGCAATGAGCCAGATGCAGGGCTTGAACTCACAAACTGTGAGATCATGATCTGAGCTGAAGTCAGAGGCTCAACTGACTGAACCACCCAGGAGCTCCAGAGATAATTTGTTCAAGTTTATTTATTTATTTTGAGAGAGAGACAGCCAGAGCATATGAGTGGGGGAGGAGCAGAGAGAGAGAACCCCAAGCAGGCTGTGCACTGACAGAGGCTCACACAGGGGCTTGAACCCACAACCATGAGATTATGGCTCATTTACACAGGGGCTCTAACCCACGAACCGTGAGATTATGACCTGAGCCAAAATCAAGAGTCAGACACTCAACCAACTGAGCCACCCAGGTGCCCCCCCCACCCCCGCTCAGAGATAATTTTCTTAAAAATTTTATTTATTTTTAGAGAGAGCACAAGCAGGGAAGGGCAGAAAGAGAGGGAGATAGAGAAACCCAGTGCAGGGCCCAACATGGGGCTAAATCTCATGATCCATGAGACCATGACCTCAGCCAAAAGCAAGAGCCAGATGCTTAACCAACTGAGACATCCAGGTGCCCTAGCATCAGAGATAATTTTATATATACCCTGGTTTGACAACCACAAGACATTTGGACACTGGATAAGTGGAGTTTCATAGGTAATGAGAGATACAGGGTCTTTTCGTTCCTATGGGGCACATCGTTGACTGTGCCTGTGAAGCCAGTATGTCCCATTCTTCTTGGGGACATTGAGAATATAGAAGATGCTATCATTGTCCCATACTACCAGATCCCTCTTACTAAGTGTTTAGCATTACATCCATACATTCTGGGCTTCCAGATATCAGCACCACTGCCTAAGGACTCTCTGATCAGTAGATCCCACTCTTCCCATGCCCAAGGAAGGCTGAAGTGGCCCTGGATTAACACACTACCATACTTAACTGATCTTTAAGCAATGGTTGACACAAATAATTGTATAAATATTTTGGACGCCTGGGCGGAATAACTGTATGGGCATTTCTACCTTGGCTTCCATAATTCTTTAGTGGTAATAATTTGCAGTTACTCACTCTGATAATAAGTTTTTGTTGGTTCTTGTCCCTTTCCTACCTCACTTTCCCACCTCTTGCCATTTTTTGTTTCCTGGGTTTGCCTCCAAATTTATACATGCACTCAAATACTGGTCTCATGGACTTCTGGGGGGACCCAAAAGAGCATCTGTAGATTAATGCAGCAGAACATTTTGATCCAAGCCTAAAGTAATGGTGTGGGGAAATGCAGAGAAAAGAAAAGCAAAGAAGGCATGGAAACATGCTTCATAGAAGAGTTCACTTCTTACCAAATGCCCACACTGTATCCTTTAGATGTTTATGTTCAATATCCCAAATTTTAGCTATTTTCTGATATTTCCTCATATTAACTACTATATACTCTTGAAACATATTCCTGGTGATTCTTTTTAATTTACAGGTTTTTGCCTCTTAATAGAAGTATAAAGAATAAATAGAAATAATAAATGTATAAATGGAGAATGTAGTAATGCACACTTTGACCATGATTTACAGACATTTTACTTCTTAGAACATCTATAACTCACCAGTAACCACTGCAAATGCATATTCTCCCTTGTAAGCTTGCATATTTCATCCTATATGGCTTAAATATCTTTACTTATCCATTTGTAATAAAATGACTAGGACTTAAAGTAAGTGCATTTGAAAGAAATCGATTGTCAATACTCTGTGCTGCTAATACATGGAACATTTTTCCCCCTGAGGTGTTAGTACATTAAGGCAAAACTATTTATGTTTTGATTATAAATTCATTAACTATTTACACTTCATTGACTTAAAGCTTTTATTTTTTTTCTTAAGTCTCACTTTCAACCTTCATGGTTGACTTCACTGAACTATTCAAAGCAATGTTTATGTTTTTTTTTTTTTAAACATTTTTAGTAGGACTTTAGAATATATACACAATTTTTCTGTCTCATGGCCTGTGAACCTCTGTACCTAAGGAGAGATTTTGGAGATGAAACAAAGCATGCCATGTCCCTGAAATCAGACTGCTAACAATTTAAAAATGAGATTCTGAGCTTGTTAGGTTTGTAAGCTTTGAAAATTTGACTTTTCTTCTTCTGAGTCTCAGATTCCATACCTGAAATATGGGAATAGTAATAGTACCTACCCTACAGGGCTCCTCTGAAGCTAGATGTCATGTCTGAGGCTTTGCATAGAGGAAGTTCTCAAAATTATTTTTATTTTTTTCCACTTCTTTTCCCTCAAGTCCTAAGCCGGCATATAATTACTTACTACCTTATCTAGTAGGAGAATAAAACTGGCATCTAATTCCCAATTCACCATTTCATTGTGAGTAAATGAAGTTGGCAAGAGCTTTTTGCTAATGGCCACTCAGACTCTGAACTTTCAAGGCTGGAAGGAAGGAGGTTGTGGTCAGCTCCACCCAGTTTGCCTCCATGGGTCATCCAGGATTGTGGTGATTTTGTTCTGTTAGTTTAAGGCAGGCTGGGTATTGGCCCAAAATAGGAAGCATCTGGAGGAGGGAGATGAAGTGTGGAAAGCAGCAGAATTGTCAAGACCATGTTGCCTTTCTTCAAGATGACCCTGCTGTAGAGCTGTTACGTGGAAATGACCACGCATTTCATCCGAACTGTTCTCATGTGCCAGGCTTGATGCCGAGGGGCTTCTCACGGGTTATACCGTTTAATTACCAACACCTTGATTTGATTCCTTAAACAAGAGCTTAAGGGCCTGGTGACTGTGAGCAAGTGTTTTCATTTCTCTGGACCTCCATTTCTTGTTGTGTAAAATGAGGATAGTAATAAAACCTCCTTGATGGAGTTGTTATGAGGGGTCAATGAGAATGTGTGTGGAGGTGTTGACCATGAGGCTTGGTTCATAGTAAGCCTGAGTAAACATTAATGATTATTACTGCCTCACTACTATTACTAGTAGTGGTACTCCTGCTATCACTGTATGGATCAGGATGCTTTGTATCAGTGGACCTCTCCTTGGGTGACTTGCCCCCCAGAGAGACTATGGAAGTGTCTGGAGACACTTCTAGTTCTCAGAATTGGTAGGAGGGGATAAAGGGGTGTTAGACAGCCAGGCATGCTACTGCCATGGAGTGGGTAGAGGCTAAGGATGATGCTAAACATCTTGTAGGGCATAGATAGCCTCCCCCCGGCTACTACAAAGGGTTATCTGATCCAAAATGTTAGTAGAGCCACATTCAAGAAACTCTGCTTTAGGGCATATATATAATGATACATGCTACTGGTTCTTCATTCTGTCCTGCTCTGTAATCCTCAGGCTGATCATAAGATACCTATGGCAGGTCCAGAGGTCATAACTACACAAGGAAACATCTGGAATAAGAAAAAAAATTTTTTTCTATGGGTTTCACTTGAGTCAAGAAGAACACATTCAATAAGCATATAAATCACCTTTTCCTGGGTCAGATAACACGGAGTCTATGACAATTCCTAAACCAATCTCTTACCAAAAGCCTGGAGTTATCATGCTTGAAGATATGGATCACTTTCAGTGTCCTCTGTATTAATAGTTGCTATTATTATATTAATTATGTCTTCATTATTTTTATCACTATCATTATCTCTGTTTTTTTCCTTTTTTCCTATTTTACACGAAAGAAAGCGGAGGATTAGTGATGTTTAAAAAATCTTGCTTAGTTCACGTTGCTATTACGTGCTAGATAACACCATATGAAAACAGAATCTTAGTCCAGAGCTTTATCCACTTTTTTCTTAAAGATGTGTGATTCTATATTTCTTAAAGACATATTAAATTATATATAAATTAGCCAACCCTAAACCAAGGACACAGCTTAATCTGTATACTCATTATTGGCCAAGCATTTGGAAATCTTTGTTTACTCAATTCTGACCATGCTCAAAATATTTGTTTCCAGAATGCATTTTATATAAGCAGGCTTCCTTTTGTGTTGCAGATCACTGAACCTCCCTTTTTATTTTTCTTATTCCAAGACCAATGGACTAGGAATCCCTATTTTCATGACTGTAAATCACTGACATGATTCTAAGCCTACCAAAATGGAATGTAAGTTCTAGTAAACAGAAAGACAAGATACATCATGACTTAGGCTTCATGAGCCCAGCTCCGACACAAAACACTTAATTTTGAATCTTGGCCAACCCATTCACTAGATGTGTGGGCTTGGCCAAGCCATTGAACTTCCTCCTCCTTTTAAGCTTTGGTTTTCTCATCTATAAAAAGGAAAGCATGATGGTACTTACACCTGGAATTGTACTGTGAAGATCACATGAGATAATACAAGTAAAGAGCTTGTAGAGTAAATGCCACATACTTATTTCTATTGCTATTCTTAAAAAAATTTTTTTTAATGTTTATTTTTGAGAGAGAGAGAGACAGAGTGTGGATGAGAGAGGGGTAGAAAGAGAGGGAGATACAGAATCTGAAGCAGGCTCCAGGCTCTGAGCTGTTGGCACAGAGCCCGACATGGGGTTTGAACCCATGAACTGTGAGATCAGGACCTGAGTGGAAGTTGGACGCTTAATCGACTGAGCCACTCAGATGGCCCTCTGTTGTTATTCTTATCATCAGGATTGTTCAAAATCTTCCTTATGTTGCCATTACTGCTATCATCATCATTATTGGGGGGATGTGGACAGGAAAGGAAAAAGGATGAGCCCAAGGAGAAGTAGAGAAACCATCACAAACTATTTCAAAGAAATTAAAAAAAAATTTTTTTTAATGTTTATTTATTTTTGAGAGATATAGAGACCGAGAGCAAGCGAGGGAGGGGCAGAGAGAGAGGGAGACACAGAATTCGAAGCAGGCTCCAGGACCCGAGCTGTCAGCACAGAGCCCGACATGGGGCTCGAACTCATGAACCATGAGATCATGACCTGAACCGAAGTCGGATGCTTACAGACTGAGCCACTCAGGCGCCCCCAAAGACATTTTTAAACAGTGTGTAAGTTTGTATCTTTTCAGAAAAAGGAAACTCATCCCTAGACACTGGATGGCCTATTCCCAGTATTAAATGCCTTGGTTAATATCAAACTCCTGAACTTCATGATAGATCATGAGTTAGTTCAACCGATCAATAACTATATATTGAGTATCTGCCATGTGCCCAATGACTGAAGGGGGAATAGAGAATATGAGGTGAAATTCATTCCCTTGTGGTCTTCAGTCTATTTAATTAGTTCATTAGTTGACCTAGACTGTGATAAAGCTTTGAGGTAAGCCTGAAGACTGAGCACTTGAGGGCAAGTCAGGTCTTACATAATATTAAGATTGTGTGAAGAATTTTATTTGATCATAGTCATTTATAAATCAATTTGAAAATCTTCTCTTCAGTGACTGCTATTGCACAGTATCCTTTGGGAGGAGAAACAGAAGGATGCTTTACTACTTCAATTATTTTTAGTTTGCTTTTTTTCATCCTTCTCCTATCTTCATGTACCACTCATCATCCTAAAAAATCCTAGAGCACTTTGGAGTAACCTGTGAATCCTATAGTTCCCTAGACGTTTACGCTGATCATCTGAAAAAGTTCTTGAAAAAATAACAAAAATGATCATCGATACATCTGTGAAGGCAGTGCAGTGTGAAGGCCATGGGTACTGGAATTATGGATGGTAGGTCTGGCATGCTTTTGAATCATTTCCTCATAAGTTGCTTTTTGATAAAGCAAACATGCCTGTTGTTTCAATTCAGGGCCCTTTATGAGCTTGTTCCTGTCGATATCTTCAGCTTCATCGTTCACTGCCTTGCCTAATGCACTACTTTCCAGCCCTTTGAATTTAGCATGACTCAACTTGTATCGAATAGATTTGCTGTTCCTTGAAGGAGAAATGCTCCCTTTGCTTCAGATAGTTTCCTAACCTGTGTTCTTCTCCAGAAATGGCCTTCACCCAACTCTTAGGGTAATTCTATTTTTCTTTGTTTAGAGGTGATCTCCTCTAGAAAGCTTTGTCTGACCTTCCTCTTCCCCCCATGTCTGACTATATGCTCCCGTTCAGTAGACAATGAAATCTTTCTCAATTGTTGAGATCACTTATTTATGTACCTACTTACCATATTAGAGTATAAGTTCCTTGAGTGCAGGGACTGTGTTTAGTTTATATAGGAAATGGTTTACAGGAGAGACTAGTCCTTGAGTGAGATACATGTTTGATGGCTTAAAGAATGAAGGACTAAATGGATGAGTAGATTGATCTCACCCTAATTCAGAGAGGTCATCCTATTTAGACAGCAGTGACCACAAAGGAGCAGGAAGGTTCACCAAACATTTATTGAGCTTATTATACATTTGGCCCCCAGCACTGAGGAACTTTTCAGTCTAATGGTGGAGAACAACATTTACAGTAGGTGAAGACAAATGATATGATAAAATTAAATAGAGGTGTTTAGGGAGCTCAAAGAGAGGCACTGGCCTTATCTATATGTGTGCAGGGGTGTGTGGAAAGGTGGGAGTTGGCAGGGAGAAAGGGATGCCTAAATGGAGATCTAAAAGCTATATATAAACTATCCAGGAAAAGAGAGTTTATAGGAGTATTCCAGGTTGGAAACAGCATATGCAAAGGGTTGGAGAGCAAGAAGAGGAGATTATCTCCAGATCATAGGGTCAACATAAAATGAGAGCCAACTCATCTAGAAGCTTGTAACTCATGTAGAAGACTTTACACTTTATCTTGGAGGGCCATGAGGAACCTTAGGAATATCCTAAATTTGAAAGTGAGAGAAGATTTACACTCTAGATGGATCTTGAACACTTTGAACACTGTTAGTGCAGCCAAAGAATGAGGGTACAAAGTCATTCTTTCCTACCAGCTTTATGGAAGACATTTTGACATATGTTTAGATCACATATTGCAAAGTAATTTTTATGTCCAGTAGGAGGAGCCAAAGTCTCCATGTTCTTTACCACCACAGCTGGGCAGGTCTTGGCCCGGGGTTGTCCCAGGAGCTGTCTAATTCAGCACCCCTCATTACCTAGAAGTGACTCAATATGGAGAAATGATAGAGAAACTCTGCCTGGAATGTGAAAAGAAACAAATAGTTTCCAAATGAATAGCACAACAGCATACTATATTGATCTGCACTCTAATTTTGCTTTAAATTGTAATGAACGTCTCCTTCACTCATGTACAAAGCTTTTTTAAGCCACAAAGCAACCCAGGTACCAGTGACTCATGCCTGATACTCATAGCTAATATATCTAGGCTTATTTTGACTCCAGAATAAGTCAAGAATCGACTCAGACTGACCTTGATTTTAAGATAGTTAAATCTGTTTTATTTCATTTCCAAGAGAAAAAAATATATATATTAAAAAATAATAAAAGCACCTAGTGATTACCCATTTTAATGAAACAACAGCCAGTGTTTTTGCCTTGAATGATTGCATTCATTTTTTTTCCCCCTTCTGGAATAAAAATGAAGGAGCACAGGGAAACAATTCCTGTTAGTGAATTTGCAAAAAACATTATATTTCAACAGAACTTCCCATTAACTGCCATTTATTTCTTCTCTCATTATTGATAATTTGCTTTTAAATTGAGAATACCTTTTTTACAACCCATCTTATCTCCCTGCACGGCTAGACAATTACATTTAAATTTGGTGGTTTTCCCATTGTAAACAGTTTCTGGAGGAAATGATTACAATGTTAGTAACCCAGATTTATGGCTTCATTGTGCTACCAGTGAAGGGTAAGAGACTAGTATAAAGGGAAAAAAAGTTGTTTACATACAAATATATTATTATCAAAGAGAGTCTTAAGGAAGCATATGGTAAAACCAACCCAAATTGCAAAATCATCTACTGGGGCCAGTGATACAGATGACTTTCTGGATTTTGCAAACTTATTTTCTCAAATGATAATAATATATAACATGTTTGTTTTTAATTCCAGTTGTAGTTAGAAGTTTCCTTTCCTTGTTTTATCCTAATATTGGAAGAAACCCTAGCCTGACAGGATTGCAGAGGAACTCTACTCTAGGGTCTGCTCCTTGTTAGGGACTAGGAAACGCTCATGTTGCAAAGCAAAAACGTGCAACATGGTCACTACTTGTGGAAATCTCATAGTCCTACTTGGAAGAGGAGCCATACTGCTAATACAAAAACATTCGAAGAGGTGGGCAGGAAAATGAACATGAGCCTCAGATCAACTGTTCAAGGCCAGAATCTAACCTTGTCCAATCCCAGTTGCCCTTGAGAAGGCAGCATGGTAGGTGACACATACCATTAAGTTAGGAAGACCTGCCCCGAAATCCTGGTTGCTTGCCCGTTGTGTGGCCTTCAGCAAAGTATAACCCCAGTGGCCCCCCAACCTTGCTGTGCAGCATAATCACCTAAAACAGTTATCCAAAAAACAAATCAACAGCCTCCAAGCAAACAGAGTTTCTGGCTTAGCGAGTCCAGGTGGGCCGGAAGAAGCATTGCTTTAACCTCTCTGAGCACCTGGTTGGGGACCTGGTTAAGCCTACAGTATGTACCTCATCAGGTTGTTGAGAAAATTCAATGTAAATGCTTCTTATGCACCGGGCAAAAAAAAAAAAAAAAAAAAAAAAAGGAAGTCCTTATTGAGAGGTAGTAGTTCTCTAGGAGTCACAGGGATTCTGGTACTAAGGCAGCTGCTAAGAGGACAGTCTCTAGACCCCTGCAGACTCCTGGGTTAGGCGGCCTGCAAGAGGCCAGGGCACGGGCCACAGTGCACACTCCCTTCCTGCAGGGTGTCTGGCCTCCATAACTTTTTGCATCTCGGATAGGGCTCCATCTGTGTCCGGCTGTAGATTTCAAGATTCACCAGACAACTTTCCCAGAACAGAAATGGATGGGGGCAAGGAGCCGCCTCCACTTAGCATCTCCTCAGGGCGTCAAGAAACGTGGGGGTCAAGATGGAGCGGGGCGCGGGCACTCAATGAGCAACTCCACTTTGGGACAAGGACCTAGGGA
This sequence comes from Herpailurus yagouaroundi, assembly GCF_014898765.1. Taxonomy (NCBI): domain Eukaryota; kingdom Metazoa; phylum Chordata; class Mammalia; order Carnivora; family Felidae; genus Herpailurus; species Herpailurus yagouaroundi. Next base: position 14,828,958 of record NW_024412453.1, on the reverse strand, counting down.
CGCAAAAGACTTGGGCTCATTACCCGCACTTCCAACTCTCCCCCCTTCACCTGTTTAGGCCCGAAGACCTAGGCACAGGGTCGCCTGCGGACCCGGGTTCTGCCCTCCACTGCCTGCTGGAATCCGAGGCTGCACGCGTGACAGCAGCAGCGGTCCTGGCGACGGGGAGGGGGAGGGGGCGCTCCCGCTCGCACCGGATTATTTTTGGCTCCGCAGCCTGGGCTGCTTGCTGCTTGTCGCGCGCGCGCACACTCGCTAGCTCGCGCGCTCTCTCTCTTTCTCTCTCTCTCTCTCTCTCTCTCACACACACACACACACACACACACACAGTCACACATAGACACGCGCGCACACGCACATACACATGCACACGTTTTCTTGCTCGCTCTCTCGCTCTGTTCTCCTTTGTTTATTTTCTAATCTGTGTTTCTGTTTGAAGATCTCCTTTCCACTGTCTACTGCCCGCCTGCAAGCGCTCTCGCAGGCTGACCAGGCGCACACCGCTCCCCTTCGTCACCCCAGCCCTCCTCCCGATCTCCCCAAGCGCGAGCGCGGGGTTTGAAGGTCACCTCCTTTCCAGTCCCGGTGCGAGCCGCGCCGCCGCCTCCTCCTCCAGCTGGAGCGGGTGGCACAGGCGGTGCTGCCCTGAAGTGGTTCTCGCAGCAGCGGGCTGCTGCAGCGGACAGAGCCCGGGGTCTGCACGGGTGGGGAAACCCGAACTCGCGGAGGGGAATCCCTTGCGCTGCGGCCCAGCCCCCGGGTGCACCCGCTGTGGGGCGGGGGCGCTCTGCCAGTCCTGGGGACAGCAAAGGCAGCTGCGGCCGGACCCACGCGTGCGCCTCCGGGACAGGAGGAGGAAGGAACGAAAGAGGATCCCCGCATCTGTAGGGGCAGCGCCGTGCTCCCCGCCCCTGCGTCCGGGAGTGAGAGAACTCTGAGCCTTCGACCTAGGCAGAGCGCGGAGGAGCGGATGGTGTCTCGGCACTGAGGAACCTTGCGCTCTAGTCGTTCTGGAAGTGGCCGTCAGGACCCAGGCTGTCCGAACCCGCGCCTTGCCCAGCTGTGCCCAGCCCATCGCCCAGGCAGGGGCGCCAGGGCGGGGCTGACCTGCCCGCGAAGTTGCGGACAGCGTGGGAGAAACCAGCACCCCCTTTCGCCGCCTCCAGCTCATGGTGAGTGTGACTGGGGGTGCTGAGAGCGCAAGGGAATTGGAGGGTCTGGGGACGAGAGCGGAAGGCGACTGGAGCTAGGCTCGCCGGGAGTTCTAGGTAAGTCCAAGCGGAATCACCGCCTTTGCGTTCCCCCCACCCCCCAATTAGCCCAAAGGGTCCCACAGGGGAAAGACTTAGGTCTCCAAGAGCTGACCTCCCCCAGCGCCAGGCTGGAAGAGCTGGACTGGGAACTTTTTGTGTGTGGTGGAAAGATCTCCATGTACATTCGCGCAGGGGCCGGGATCGTGAGCCTTAGCGCTTTACTTCCATAAGCACGCCCTTCCTCGCCCCAGAGCGCCCCTCCGGAGCGCCAAGGCTGCCCTGTCTGCTCTCTTGGGAGCGAGTCCCAGGTGCAGAGACCGGCGGGAACCTGGCTGCGCACTTTGGTGAGTCTGTCTGGCCGGCTGGAAGCGAGATTTCAGTGCGCCCTGGGTCGCTGCCTTCTTCACCGCCCTTCTCTGAGGTCTGAGGGAGGAGGTACTTTGGTGGCCTACGAGGGGGGTTTAGAAACGCCAAACCTCCTGTGGGAGGCGGGGAAGAGAGGAGGGTCACTGAGCTGGAGGGAGAGCTTCGTGTTTATTGGTACTGGCCTAAACGCCCGGAGATGTCACCGCGAGTTCAGCCCTGGGGACGGGGGCCAGCCTGGGAGCTCAGGACCCGGAAACTCACACCGCACCCCTTGGGTCCTTTGACGTCTTAGACCACTTCACCCCGGGGTATGTGTTTGGGGGCGGCGGTAACAGAGTGGCAGCACAGGCCAGGCTCGCCCGTTTTCTGCTCCAATTTCTCAGCTCCAAGGATGGAGGTGAGGGCGGGGTTAGCGGGGCTGTTCCCACATCTCCGCTGCCTGGGGGATCACCTGGCAGGGATGCTCCTGGAGCCTCCAAGGTGCTAGGTCTAGGGACCAGGTGTCATGAAGAGCCCGGAAGCTGCCCGAGCGGAAAGGAAGGGGGAAGACCCGGACCCACCCAGCCCAGGAATTACCAACTCCATTCCCTGCCGCCAGGGAGCTGGGGGGCCCCTCATTTATGTACTGGCAGGGACCAGGGTGCACCTGCCAGCCGAGGAGGGTTTGGGGCGGGGCTGCTCACGTGCTCGGAAATCCGCGCCTGGCGGTGTGGAGGATTGGTGCCCAACCACGGGTCTTCTCAGTGGAACTTGTAAAGAAGTGGGGGAGGTGTTGCGGAACAGCTTTGAGCCGAAATATGATGCGCCATAACTTGACTTTTCTTTTATAACAGTAATGATTATTTACTTACTTACTTATTTATTTATTTAAACCCAGTGCGCCCCAGCTGGTGATCCCTCCCAGCCCCTGTCTTAGTTCATCTACCCTCCATTTCCATTTATCTTTTTTTTGTTTTGTTTTGTTTTTAAATGAGAGGACCTGAATCCTTTCCATTTTTAAGTGACCACACAGGACCCGGCTGGAGACACAGGCAGATTTATTTTTGGCCAAGGACTTTTTTTTTCTTCAGAGGCAGAGGACCTGGGGCCTGTACAGGGTAAAGGTGGCTCTGGCAGGTATTGTGCTGCAAACAGGGGCTGACTCCAAACCTTCCACTTTTTGAGGGAAACACTATTCCAGAGGAATCCATTGGGTTTTCCCTATGTTAGCTCATGGTTGAGTTGGGTTAGGAAGAAACAGGCATCATCTGTTGCAGTTTTCTGGGGTGTTTTACAGGTTGTAGAGAGTAGAGTTTTATCACAGAGAAAACCACAGCTCACCCCTACATGCTAGCTGTGTGACCTTGGGCAAGTTACTTGGCCTCTCTGTGCTTCAGTTTGTTTACCTGTTAAATGGGAGTTTCAGTGGTAGTGTTGGCCCCAGAGGGCTTGAGGGATAAATAAATAAAGCATTAAGCACTTAGGACAAGGTCTGTCACATGGTAAGTGCCTGGATAATGTTAGGGTTCCCCCCCCGCCCCCGCCTTAATCAAGTTGGATACCCTGTATTTTCAGCCTTATAACACCTGGTGGGATAGAGTAGGCAGGCATTTTCCCTTACACACACACTTTCTCTTCAACAACAGATGAAAAGGAAGCAAAAAGGGAGGTTAATCAAGAGAGGTTGCTCAGGAGAAGCCTCAGTCTCTCTGAGAGAGTCTCCTGCTTGCCACATGTTCCAAGGAGGGTGGGAGAGGTGCAGCCCACTGGCCCAGATGCAGTCTGGTGACCTTCGGTGCCATCTCAACAAGCACAGATGCCCCGAAACTAAGTTTTTGTAGCACTTGTGCATTTCTTCAAATCAACAGAAAGGCCTGCTTCTCCTCAGTCTCCTGGGAAGAAAGCATCATCTCAGTAAATCTTCCTTTTCTCAGAACACACTGTCTTTTTAACATCACCCTGTGGTCCCAGAGTCTTCCAGTCAGAAACAAGCCGAAACGTGGGTCTGAGCACATTTTTTTCCTCCTGGGATTGACCCTCTCTGCTCTATTTTCTCTTCATGATAATTGATGCTATTTTTTTACCTACTCCTCTAAGGTCTGAGCACAGGCCTTTCAGACATCCTCACATCTCTGATGACTTTTTTTTTTTTAAACAAGTTTAGCCTTTTCAGTTCAAGCCCTACCAAACCATTATAGTTTATAAAATTCCTTTCAGATAAGTTTTTTTTTTCTTTTTTGGCATCCAGAAAATTGGGTCTGCTCTGTATAAATATGTCTGGCATTTCACCTTTCCAAAAATTAGACCATTTTATTTGCATCCTTTAAGCTGATGTGTGGAGTAATGAACACATTCCAAGAGGGAAATCGGATCTGACACAGAAAATACTTTGGGGACCCAGCGATTTCCCAGCGGCATGGATGAAGACTTTTGAAATCCAAGTGCATTTGCTCTGAAGGACACAGGGCAGCTAGGCCTACCTTTGCCACCCAGCATGGGAGATACATAGCAAGCATGCCTCATCAGCTAATACTAGTAGACTTTCCTAAAATCATCTGGCAATTTGTCACATTTACATTCCCCCGAATTGCCTGAGAGAAAACTTTGTTATACCAAAGACCTCAAACATGGAGAAATGTTTTTAAAGGAGTCTTGAGGCTCTCCCTAATGCCTACCTTCATTATTTAAAATACTGCCTCAGGGCACACGTATAAATATTAAAACTTTAATTAAAGAATCAATCAGTGAGGGAGCTTCAAAATGAGGGGCACCCAGAACATTCAGATGACTTCAACAGAACATGGTTCTCTAGATTGTAAGGTCTGAGCGGTCTGATGGAAATGACATACGGGGTTTTAAGGAGAGATAGTCATCCTGTTTCGTGTCTGTAGTTGCCGGGAGCTACCATCATTGCCATTGGTTTGTCATTGATCACTAGACACAGGACATGATACACTGGTGGGTATGTCTCTCTTGGGGGAGGAAAGCCTAATGTAATAAACACTTATCCAGGAGACACCGCATGTCAGACATTCTGCTCAGGGAGGGAGCAAGGCCAATGAGAATGTTGTTCTTTGGGGGCTTCTATTGTCATGGGGAAAGCCAGACAGTAAGCAAGGGATGGAAATATATTTTTATAAGGATAATGATTAAGGGTTACAGAAATTATAATGTGACAATATGGTAGACAGTGGGTTGGAAGGGCTTTCCAAGGAAGAGAGATTTGAGCTGAAATCTAAATGAAAAGAAGTAGCTGACATGTTTCAAGCTATACATTCCTCCCATGAGTATTTACTGTGCATTGCCAACTACTGTTCAAAGCAATTGAAATGCAGAGTGATCAGTATGTATAGATAACCTGTGATGATGGAATTTCCATTCTAGGATAGTTATCTGCACGAAGAGAGTTTCAGAAAGTGCAAAGGCCCTGAGGCAGAAGCAGTGATAACATTGTATGGATGAAGTTGGGTCATACAGGTCCTTGAGCTTTGGTAGGGAGTCTGGATATTAAGCCAGTGGGAAGCCATTGGAAGATTTAATGCAGAGAAATGCCATGATATATTTGTCTTTGGAAGGGTGAGCCCCACAACATCTAAAAAACTAAACTTTGTTTTTTCCCTTTCCTTTCTGAAAGCAAAATCTTCAACTCAAGAAGAAAGATGAGTTTATAGGAAAGAATAACCCCAAGTTTCTCAGTAATGCTCACTGTGTGTGGGTACAACATTGAGCATGTATCTATATATGTGGTCCGGCTTAGTTCTTTCTCTAGGAGTGCCTTCAAAGAGGGAATACTCCAGGGTGCCTTGGTGGCTCAGTTGGTTAAGTGTCTGACTCTGGCTCAGGTCATGATCTCACTGTTTGTGAGTTCAAGTTCCGCATCGGGTTCTGTGCTGACAGCTCAGAGCCTGGAGCCTGCTTCACATTTCATGTCTCCCTCTCTCTCTACCCCTTGCCCACTCACACTCTGTTTCTCCCTCTGTCAAAAATAAATAAACACACGGGGCGCCTGGGTGGCTCAGTCAGTTAAGCGTCCGACTTTGGCTCAGGTCATGATCTCATGGTCCGTGAGTTCGGGCCCCGTGTCAGGCTCTATGCTGAGCTCAGAGCCTGGAGCCTGCTTCAGATTCTGTGT